>NC_090234.1:18916197-18918697 GCF_024489055.1 Chanodichthys erythropterus | reverse complement strand
AATACAAGATGGCTAATAAATTTAAGAGTTGTGACAGACAGGAAGAATTTCAAGGAAAAATGGCCTGATTGATTCTCACATGATAGATAGATAAAGAGAAATTTTAAGTTTTAGGTGAATTTCCTTTAGGTTTTATAGCCTGTAGCCAGACACTGAGATGGTTGAACATCTCCTCCACACAGCCACGCAAGATGAATGAAAAACAAATCCGCAAGTGCATATACATCTCCCAGATAACTGCATTTCACAGTCCTGCACTTTTACATCAACCAGATGAGCAGAGGTTTATTATTTTTGTTTCCTATTGGATTGTTCTTTCTCTGTTATTGCAGGAGCGTCGTCTCTCGCAGTGTACTGATATGATGCACTCTGAATGCATGCTGGGAGTTTTAACCTCCAAGCTGGCTTTGGGATCCTGCAAAAGAGCAGATGTTGGTCTCTGTTTGTGTGTTTAACTAGTAGCATTAATGAACTGATGTGTGTCCAGCTGCTAGTTAAACTGTCGCTGGACTGTGTGTACTCAGAGATGGAGGGATCTGACACAGCTGTGCAAACAGGAAATCCTGTAATCTCCTCTCGCTGCCCTCGGAGGCCAAAGAAACAAGTCAGATGTGACGTGGCTTGAGTCCCAGTGTCAACAACTTTTTAGTTGTTACTCTTGAGTCTGTGCCTCTGGTCCAGCACCAAGTAGCATCCTAACAGAAATAGAAAATGATAAAGGACTTATCCAGCCTTTTTAATTCTCCCTGAAATTATAGAAATCTTGCAAATGTACATATTGCAACGGCTTGCAATAACTGAATGATTTTAATACTTAAGATTATGAAAAGACTAAGTTTTAGGTCGATACAGACAGCAGAGAGTTTACTGGACGCATGACTGTTACATTCGTGCGATATGCTTAAATGTTATTAGTTGCAATGAACAAAGTACTCACGCACACAGGAAGCCACCACTCGGATAGCGTTTGAATCCCAAATTCAGTTCTCTTCCGCAGCTTATGTATCCAAATACACACAAAATTCTCAAAATGCCCGTCTTGTTGAGTATTCAAGTAAAAACAGTCACTTATGTTTTGTGGAGTGAACAGTTGAGAAAGAAATTGCACATGTAACAATATATTGGCTCCATGCAGCTCTTAAAGTGACAGCAGCCTAATAAATCTGCTCCTGTCTGACTGCTAAATGTTAATCAAACAACAATAGACAAAGAGAAAATCACTCACTGCTCTTGACTGAATAACTTTTGTAGTTTTAATAAGAATTAGTATATATTTAATTCATACAGTTAAGACTAACCAGTGTTTTATTTTTACATTTGATTGTTCAATTTCTGTTGTTAAAAAATAAATTGTCAGGTTTACACTGATGTTAAAGTGACAAATTTGGATGTGTCTGATCATAGATCACTTTTCCGCTTAACATTTTTAAATGAGCCTTGGCCCACAGGACACTATGGCGCTTCTGGACCATGTTCACATATGGCTTCCTTTTTGCATGATAGAGTTTTAGTTGGCATCTGCAGATGGCACGGCGGGTTGTCTTTACACGACAGTGGTTTCTGGAAGTATTCCTGGGCCCATTTAGTAATGTCATTGACACAATCATGCCAACGAGTGACGCAGTGTCGTCTGAGGGCTCAAAGACCACGGGCAACCAATAAAGGTCTTCGACCTTGTCCCTTGCGCACAGAGATTCCTCCAGTTCCCCTAAATCTTTTGATGATGTTATGCACTGTAGATGATGAGATTTGCAAAACCTTTGCAATTTGACCTTGAGGAACATTATTTTTAAACTTCTTTTAACTTCTGAGAGACTCCGCCTCTCTAAGACATTCAAACTTTCTTGCTTTTTCAGCCATATGTTGCCCCCGTGCCAACTTTTTTGATACCTGTAGCAGGCATCAAATATGAAATGAGCTCATTTAGTGGATAAAAGTGTAAAAATTCTCCGTTTTAAACATTTGTTATCTATGTTCTATTGTGAATAAAATTTTGGCTTATGTGACTTGAAAGTCTTTGTTTGTTTGTTTTTTTATTATTCAAATTTAAAAAAGGTCCCAACTTTTCCGTAATTTGGGTTGTATATTATATTAAAGGGTTAGTTCACCAAAAAAGTCCTCACCCTCATGTCTTTCCAAACACAAATTAAGATATTTTTGATAATCCGAGAGGTTTCTGAACCACACGTAGGGAGGTCAGAAAGCTCTCAGATTTCATCAAAAATATCTTAATTTGTGTTCAGAAGATGAATGAAGGTCTCACGAATTTGGAACGATATGAGGGTGAGTATTTAATGACACAAATTAAATTTTTTGGTGAACTAACCCTTTAATAAAGTATAATTTATTTAATTTATATTACTATTTTTTGTTTTAAATAGCTTTTCATCTACAATATTTAACAGGTTTTATTTGCATGTTATTTATGTTTTATTTTAAAAGACGTTTAGGTTCAGACTTTTTTTTTGTTTTTTGTTTTTTGGTCTGTGATCAGTCACAA
>NC_090234.1:18863697-18911197 GCF_024489055.1 Chanodichthys erythropterus | reverse complement strand
AATGTTTGATTAACTGTTGGGGAAAAACATCTGATGTGTAACATTAGATCCGCGTGGTACTGTAGGTCTTAATGTATATGCTGTCTGTTTCATTAATGTTAATCGAACAATTGTGGAATCATGGAAAAAAGTTAAATATATATATTTTTCCTATAAATACGGATTTTGACTTGGTTTGTGCCAAATTTGGTGGTATTACCAGGGATTTTTAAGGTATGGTTGCTAGGTGATTTGGTGACCTTCAGAAAACTCGATTTTCTTCTCAAAATTGACTTTTCCAACAAATCATACATCATTTTGAAGGTTTTTTTAATAGAGAATGTGAGAATAACAAAATCTCGTTTTTGAAAATTTGCTCATTGCAACTCATTTTGCCAGCACGGGTCACATATATCAGGCATATATATGATTTATCCACATACAGCAAAACACATGACTAGAAAACATTCTAATTTTGTCCCTTTGCTTGCTTGCATTGTGTATTGGGTGTTACACCTTCTACCTTTCAAGCATGTCCAATTCCAAAATGATTTAAAATTACTGCTGCTTTCTGATTTTGCTTTTAAATCCTTTAAAGGGATGGTTCACTCAAACATGAATCTTCATTTACTCACATTTTATGGCTTATTTTATGAAACACAAAAGAAGAACATTGGGGTCCAAACTACATTGAACCCCATTAACTTTCATTGTACTGACTGATTTTTTTCCAATTTTTTTCTTTTGTGTTCCACAGAAGAATACATCATAAAACGTCATGACAGTGAGTAAATGATGACAGAATTTTCATTTTTGGGTGAACAATTCCCTTAACTGTCATTATTCTTCAGCATTCATTTTGTACCACTGCAGATATAGCTAAAAAAGGTAGTTAAAAATGCAAAACATGTTATAGATAATAAAATTATAATTTCATTTGTTTTAAAACACATTATCAGTGGTTTAAAACAAGGTAGCGGAAAAAATTGCAGAACTATCAGTATCACTAGATGTTGTGTTGTGCTAAATAATCCAATATCATAAAATCCTAGAAATTCCCTAATTCATTGGGCTTTACACTTGAATATGAACAAAGACTGATCGGACTCAGACTGGAGAAATACACAGTGTTCCTCCAGTGTCTCGGAGTCCCATTTCTCTTTATTCAACTGCTGTGAATAGAAGATTCTGGGAAGAGTTGTTAACCCAGAGGAAATGTAACCCTCTATTGTCCTGTCACTCCGCAGCTTCTGTTCAGAGCCACTGACAATGGAGGGCCCCGTCATTTATTACGGATCTGTAGCAAAGCAGACGCTTTCTTATTTAGATTTACTGGCGATAAGCATACTTGATATCCAGAAGCTTTCTACCTCTGACAGTGCATATTTCTCTATCAGTTTTAGATGTTAGGTGCAGGAAACTACAGGATTTTGGGCAGCAATTCAGCACCAGATTTTCCATTCCGTTGAGTGAAAGACTAGCAAGTTATTTTTTGCCCTTTTTTTGTTTTTTTAGCGACCTTACCAGTGTTTTCCCATAGGCATTTCAGAGAGTTTTTGACCAAGAAGTGCATTTGACTACATTGCTGTGCACTGACTGAGAATCAACATGGTGGCCTTTTTGACATATTGCTAATATACGCAAAGGTAGCTGGTGCACTTCGCTGTTACTGTTAAGACATTGAAGTTCATGGCTCTAGAGGAAAGATTGTGTTTCCATGTGATTTAAGCAGTCAGTGCCACTGCAGGTGTTTGCTTTTAAATGCCCTTATTACTTCTGTAGTGAGCCAATGCTTTTTACTGGTTACAGTAAGTACAGTTTTTAGGATTTTACACTTTTTCAGCATTTGTAATTGATTTAATTTTCAGCTGAAGGTGGACAGGTCTCTAAACTGATAACTTTAACATCTCTAGTAAACATAATGTTGTTTTTGTTTTTCCAGGGCAGTTAAAGTTGAAGTTGCATTGCATAAATCTTTTGGTCGTTCTTTGTTGATAGTGTAAAATTGACTGTTCTGAAAGTTAGTGACCTGCCTTACTAAGGCTACATCTTAAAGGATTAGTTCAATTTAAAATGAAAATTACCCCAAGCTTTACTCACCCTCAAGCCATCCTAGGTTTATATGGCTTTCCTCTTTCTGATGAAACAATCGAAATTATATTAATAAATATCCTGACGCATCCAATCTTTTTAATTTTATAATGAGGGGGGTGTTAATAAAGGCCTTCTGAAGTGAAGTGATGTGTTTGTGTAAGAAAAGTATCCATATTTAAAAAGATATAAAGTAAAATATCTAGTTTCCACCAGACCGCCCTCTGTATTCAATTACGAAGAAAATGTAACACCTCTCGCAGTTCAAAACGCTTACGTTTCATCCTATGCCTTCCATATTCAACTTACAAAAAAAGCGTAACTGACACGATTTTTCGTAAGTTGAATACGGAAGTCGGTCTGGCGGAAACTAGATATTTTACTTCTGAATTTGTTAAATATGGATAATTTTTTTACAGAAATGTGAGCTCTCCTTGCTTCAGAAGGCCTTTATTACTATTATTAAAGGTGCCCTAGAATCAAAAATTGAATTTATCTTGGCATAGTTGAATAACAAGAGTTCAGTACATGGAAATGACATACAGTGAGTCTCAAACTCCATTGTTTCCTCCTCCTTGTGTAAAACTCATTTGTTTAAAAGACCTCTGAAGAACAGGCAAATCTCAACATAACACTGACTGTTACGTAACAGTCGGGATCATTAATATGTACGCCCCCAATATTTGCATATGCCAGCTCATGTTCAAGGCATTAGACAAGGGCAGCCAGTATTAACGTCTGGATCTGTGCAGGGCTGAATCATCAGACTAGGTAAGCAAGCGAGAACAATAGCGAAAAATGGCAGATGGAGCGATAATAACTGACATGATGCATGATATATTTTTAGTGGTGTTTGTAAATTGTCTTTATAAATGTTTCGTTAGCATGTTGTTAATGTACTGTTAAATGTGGTTAAAGTTACCATCGTTTCTTATTGTATTCACGGAGACAAGAGAGCCGTTACTATTTTAATTTTTAAACACTTGCAGTCTGTATAATTCATAAACACAACTTCATTCGTTCATCTCTCCAACAGTGTGTAATGTTAGCTTTAGCCACAGAGCATAGCCTCAAACTCATTCAGAATCAAATGTAAACATCAAAATAAATACTATACTCACATGATCCGACGCATACATGCAGTATGCATGACGAACATCTTGTAAAGATCCATTTGAGGGTTATATTAGCTGTGTGAACTTTGTAAATGCACTGTATTATAGTCGAGAGCTCAGGGGGCAGGGAGTGTGCGATTTAAAGGGGCCGCAGCCTGAATCGTTGCATAGTTAATGATGCCCCAAAATAGGCAGTTAAAATAATAAATTTAAAAAAAATCTATGGGGTATTTTGAGCTGAAACTTCAGACACATTCAGGGGACACCTTAGACTTATATTACATCTTGTAAAAACTGGTTCTAGGGCACCTTTAAGGCTTATTGGTACCGCTCACTATAAAGTTTCAATGCGTCAGGATATTTATTAATGTAACTCATATTGTGTTCGTCTGAAAGAAGAAACTCATATACACCGAGGATGGCTTGAGGGTGAGTAAATCTTGGGGTAATTTTCATTTTAAAGTGATCTAATCTTTTAACTGAAATTTAACCTCAAAAGTTTGTAAAGTTTTTGGCAAGCACGGATTCGCCTGAATTAATTTGAGACATTAGTCTCCGCAATAATAACATACAGCAAAACAGTACATTTTAAATGTGTTACTGAATGGATTATAAAAGTTTTGGTAGTATCTTTTGAAGTGGCCTGCTTAAGATCCTTAAAAAGCCTACCTAAGTAGGCATCTCACTAGGTTTTGGAACAGAGCCGTTGTTTTAGCAAGAGTGATTTCCATCATTAAGAGTCAAATTTCCAGAGTCAAATCACGTGTGTGTGTGTGTGTGTGTGTGTGTGTGTGTGTGTGTGTGTGTGTGTGTGTGTGTGTGTGTGTGTGTGTGTGTGTGTGTGTGTGTGTGTGTGTGTGTGTGTGTGTGTGTGTGTGTGTGTGTGTGTGTGTGTGTGTGTGTGTGTGTGTGTGTGTGTGTGTGTGTGTGTGTGTGAGCAAGTGATGTGGATATGTGCATACAAATTTGACATGCATAAGTAGGGTTTTGATTTTCAGATTCTGCTCCAGACTGTATTTTCTCTCTCTCTCTCTCTCTCTCTCTCTCTCTCTCTCTCTCTCTCTCCTCCCTTGTTTCTCTTTTTCTTTCTTCTCCATGTTCTCTTTCTTGCTCACCCCCCCCCCCCCCTCATTTTCCCTCACACGACTTTCTCTCTTCTCAGATATCTTCATTTTATTTCTCCTCCTGCCTTGCACCCACTCCCTTATCCACCCTGTTGCTCCTTCTGTTTGCAGAGAGCTCTTACTCTGTTCCCCTACTGTTCACGGACGCTATTCTCTCTCTACCAGAGCACTGAAAGCAGTAACCTAGCGAGCTTTTGCTGAAGGATGTTATAAATGAAAATTTAGCCAAAGTTCCATCAGCTTTGTCAACAGGACATGATGATGTGTGTTTCCTCTTCAAGACCTTCTTTTTAAGTGAAACAGTTATGTCCTGTAAATATACACACGAGAATATAATTCTCATAAAAACATGCCCAGGTCCTATTTCACCCCAAAATATAAATAGAATAAAATAATATTTCGCATTAAGAAAACCAAGCCTAATTTTAAGGCTATTTTTGGTTTTATTTTATTTTTGTTTTTGCTCTGTTCATATATCCGATTAAATATGCTTACTTTTTTAATTACAGCATTTATTTCTAAAAACTTGTTAAAACCTTCAGATGAGTGAAGAGCACTATTGCATAAATATTAAATGTCATCCATAAAATACATAATAATTGCATGTAGGCATATTTAATTTTATATATTTAGTATTTTACTTGTATTTTAAAGGAACTGATTAAAGATTAACCATGATTTAAGTCTTTGATTGATTGACAGCCTTATTTTTGGCATTTATATGGTTTTCTTTTGATTTTGGGTTGAAATATGATGCTTGACTGGTTTTGTGAGATAAGAGAAATATGTTCTTGACACCACACTAAATTGAACTGAAATTTAACTGTGTGAACCCAATTTTATTGGTGTGTTATATGGAGGGTCCTGAAAAAGTGCATTTGCTGCTCAAAAAGAGCCTCATTTAATTAGTAATTAGACTTTTAAAGCTTTGGTTTCTGTTCTCCATTAGCACATATTTTATCTCCAATGAGATGATTGATTGACTCGACACAAGCCATTGCCTGCCAAACTGAATGCTCAAACTGTACTTTAAATTAAACTGATGATTATGATCATTTAGATTTCATACCCTCATGGTCTTCCTTAATTAAGTTAATTAATGTTTTTTTTTTTTTTTCCTTAAGTTTTTTTTTTCAGTGTCATCTCCGAAATTCCTCTCATAATGATGTTTCACAAGATTAGTCTAAAAATGTATCATGCTAGCGTACCTCGGCATACAATAAAGGAACACACATCACTTGTTCGGTTACAAAGAGAGATAAAGGAATCTATAAATTTTACATTTACAAGATCCTGCAACGAAGGCGTTGTAAGTTACTCTTTCTGGGCACCGCAGGTTCATGCAGCACCGACGTAAAGGAAAACCGCAACCTGGACAACGTCTCTTCTAAGGAGGGAGCTGGCCTGGTGGAGCAGCTCCCCAACGGTAGTGGAGGAGGGGGTCGCAAGCGCCCCCTGGAGGAGGGCAACAATGGCCATGCGCACTCAAAATTCAGACCCAAGAAACGTAAGAAAACGCCAGGGCCAGTTCTGCCCAAGAACGCCCTGATGCAGCTGAACGAGATCAAACCAGGCTTGCAGTACAAGCTTCTCTCGCAGACCGGCCCGGTCCATGCACCGGTTTTCGTCATGACCGTTGAGGTTAACGGGCAGTTGTTCGAGGGCTCAGGGCCCACAAAGAAAAAGGCCAAGCTGAATGCCGCTGAAAAGGCCCTGCGTTCCTTTGTTCAGTTCCCCAACGCGTCTGAGGCGCACCTGGCCATGGGCCGTACGCTCACCGTCAACACGGATTTCACCTCTGACCAGGCTGACTTCCCTGACATGCTCTTCAACGGGTTTGAGACGCCGGCACCGCCCGAGGAATCATTTTTTCTGGGCTCCAACGGCAACGGCTCCTTAAACCCGCTGGGAGAGTATCCCGTGCCCCAGGCGCCAGGTACAAACAGCCTTGTGCAGGCGCCCCTGCAGCCACCCTCCTCCTTCACCTCCTCGACCAGCGGCAAGAACCCCGTCATGATTCTCAACGAGCTGCGCCCAGGCCTCAAATACGAGTTTGTGTCGGAGAGCGGGGAAAGCCATGCTAAGAACTTTGTGATGTCCGTGACTGTGGACTCGCAGACGTTTGAGGGCTCGGGCCGAAATAAGAAACTCGCTAAAGCACGGGCTGCCCAGGCGGCTCTGTCAGCTCTCTTCAACATGCAACTGGACCAGACCCCGTCACGCCAACCCATCCCCAGAGAGGGCCTACAGCTGCACCTGCCACAGGTAAGAGATCCGCACCACAGACTCGCCATTGTTCTTCATTTTTGCCCCAAAGCTATAATGATTGTATCTTAAAGGTTCACCCAAAAATTCTAATTCTGTCATTAATTCCTCACGCTCATGATGTTCCAAACCTGGAAGACTTTCGTTCATCTTCGGAACACAAATTAAGATATTTTTGTTGAAATCTGAGAGCTTTCTGTCCCACTATAGAAACCGCAACTGAAACTTTGACGCTTCAAAAAGTTCATTAAAGAGATCGTAAAACTGAGCGGTTTAGTCAAAGTTTTCTGAAGAGACTGAACCGATTTAATTTAAGCTTTTATTCACATATAAATATTGTTCAGCGAACATAAAGAGAAGCTCAACCAAACCTGCTTGATGTGTGCGAACAAACCTCTTCCAGAAGCTCAAATGTGCTGCATAACACATCAGAAACGAATTATTTTTTTTGTTAGTGTGATCGGCCGATCCCTATTTTTTTGCCAATTCCGATTTTCTTTCTAAGAACTATAAATGACAACATATACAAACAAAAATCTACTTTTCTTCAATGCAGAGTTTTTTCATTTAAAAAAAATAAAATAAAAGTGAGTAATAAAATATAAACAGCTCAAATAAATGCAATAGAATAAAGAGAGCTATGAAACTAAGTTTTTCAGGTTAACTGGGTTTTTATTCAGGTAAGAAATACTACAGAAAATAAAGAAATCATATGTAAAATAACACATTGTGTTATTTTGCATTGGTTACCTTAATTTCTGTAGTCTTTATTGCAAATAATTCTTACCATTTAAAGTTATACAACATATTCAGTCAAGAGAAGAAAGTGATTTTCTTTTTTGTTCTTTGATTAACATGACAGACAGCAGTAATAATATTGGACTGCTGTCCCTTTTAAGAGTCTATGAACGGTTTTCAACGGACCCAATACTGTTACACAAAACATGAGTTCACTTTCTTAGCAATTTAACGATTAAAAACTGACAGTGTTTATCTGTGTACTCGCCAAGATTGCCTGTGCCGCTGGTTTTGACATACTTTTGTATGTATTTGACAGTTTAAGCTCAGTAAGCCACTCATTTTGGTACTTGTGACTCTGTTTGACTTCTGTCTTTGTTCGTGGCTTGTCCGCTTCACCGCTCAGTTTTGGTGTGACCGTGAAACCTGCGGGAATGACTAAAATTATGCGCAATACAAGCACTACTTACCAGAGCGAATGAGATGAGTGAGAGAGAGGAGGTGCCCGTGCATGTGTGTGTCACTTCTCCGTGACAGAGAAGAGAGCGAGAACGCGCAGCTGACGTTATTGCCTGATTCTCTGACCCAGTTTGTTTGCTGGTTTCCATGGTTGTAATACGCAGTGTTTTCCGCCAACTGGCAACCTGTGATGTCGAAATACTATTGGATAAACTGTAGCACGAGGTTTCACACAGACCAAAACAAAAAAAGACATTCCGACACGGAGCGTTGTTTTACTGAGAAACAAGTAGGTGAATTTGTTATGTTTCCTAAATATCTGCAAACATAATGGGGTATTTTTATGCTTTATTAAAGTAAAAATCTTACATGGAGCCCCTTTAACTTTTTGAAGCCTCAAAGTGGTAGTTGCATAGCCGTCAACGAAGGGACAGAAAGCTCTCAGATTTCATCAAAAAGACCTTCATTTGTGTTCCGAAGATGAACAAAAGTCTTTCGGGTTTGGAACAACATGAGGGTGAGTAATTAATGACAGCATTTTCATTTTTGGGTGAACTATCCCTTTAAAGGGTCATTCACATAGAGCATGTTGTTGCGTTCAAAAAACGCTAGATGTTGAGCTATGAACAACATTGAGACGCAATGCGGCAGGCACATAGATGAGGTTTGGATTCTAGCATTTAAAACGGCTAGATATTGCTCAATATAGCTCATCAATTCTCATGCGTCATAAACGGCCTTTAACCCTTTTGTTTATTCATCATTTTTTGAAAGATACTTTAATTATTAACAGCTATGCAGCAGTATAGCAATGGTTTATTTATACCCTAGAGATATTCAGGCCTTAACAGGTAAATAAATATTGAACAAGATTGTATTACAATCATAGTTTAATAAAAGTTATAGAATATTTTTCACAAACACTCTTCAGAAACTACTTTAATGTTGAACCTCATCCTTGTCTTGTACTGTGGCTTCCTTTAGCACACACATCAGGCTGTCTGATAAAGTCTGATTGTATCTGATGTGTAACAATCTGATAAAATAAAAGACATCGGTCTTTCACATCTCAAAATGTTTAATTGAAGTTTCTGATCCATTTAAGTTTATCGGAGATCATCGTCTAAGCCTTTATGCTGTGATGAACAAAGCCGGCACATTATGGCCATCTTCATTAGGAACAAAGCCTAATGGAAATGAAAATGGGCTCTGTTAAAACATAGGAATTGTGTGGCTAACCCCCAAAATATAATTAATTTTGAATTTTTATTAAGCGTTAATGAGATTATTTTTTTAGATTTTATTTAAAATTTTTATAAGAGAGACCAAATTTGTCTCCAAAAAAGTCATTCGGTTTAAACAAAATTTCGGTTTTACCAAATGACACACTTGGTTATACCGAATGACGATATTTTTAAACAATACTAACAGGCTATTCTAGTTAGCTAGCTCACAAAAGGACAATCAAACATTTTATATTTAGTACAAGTTTTTAAAATATTACCACATTTTCCATGTTTTATAGTGGTTGTACCGAATGACCTGATGTTTGGGGACATGCGTATGAGCAAGTGAAAACATGAATTTTTCAAATAGTTGAGAGAGTTTGTTACTTTGCTTCATGACCATGTGGTCCTTTGCAGGTGTCTGTATGATGTCACATCTTGTCACATGATATTGAAGGCATGACTTGATCCAAAATGGTCCCTTTATATTGGTTACTCCGAATGACATCAATGAAATTCATTTTTCTAGACATTTTCTTATAACAAAGCAATGACTTCTACAAATTATTTTAATACCATGTTGCACTATGTTGATATATGACATTATAAAATCATGCCATTTAAGATATTTTAATCATAAATGAAATGGCTGTATTGGCCTTTGGACAGTTAAACCGAATTACTTTGACACTTCAAAATCTTTAAAATACCTTTATATGTGGCAAAATATCATTAAAACCTTTTGGATTCAATAAAAGAGCTCTAGTTGGTACTACCTTACATACTTTGGATGTCATATCTTTTTTTTTATTATTATTATTATTATTATTATGGCCTTTGGACAAAAAAAAATACCTGTCACATCAATGACCCATACATATATTTAGTATATTTTTATATTTTAATGGCATAAAAATATACTATACTATATTAAACTGTTACTAAACTTTTTACTATATACTGTATATATATATATATATATATAAAAAAGCCATGTTGAAACTGAGCATTTTTAAGTTAGTCAAACAAACAAGATCTAAATTGATGTACTTATTTGGCCTGAACTGATTCATCGAACTTACCAGCTCCTAATAATTTGCTTCTCTTTTACCTTTTTTTGTACTTGTGAGTTGTGAGAAGGACCTTGGAACTTTGGGCCTTTCGGAAATTTTAATGGCCGAATAAAAAGCGTGTTAAATCATTATGGTAATCGCAATGTTGCTTAATGTCATGTCTCTAGCAAAGCATTGTGAATATGTCATGCATATTCAATATATTGCTCACCCCTACCGGTGAAACAACACAGTGAGCCGTAATGACCAACGACTGGCGTTTGTGTGAGAAAGACGTCTATTTACACATTTCTAAAATCCTCTGTTAATCCTGCTTTTGAGATAAGGCCAGGCCTGGAAGCGACCCAATCTTAATTAACATCTTCCTATGAACTGTGTCAAAACAAGAACATTTTGTTTCAGCCTGCCCACTACCTGTCCACTAAAGAGCAGTCCTGTCAGCCGCATGTTTTGTCTCTGATGCCGATTGCTCTTGGGCTGTCTGTCTGTGTGACAGATTACAGCACCATGAATGCAAAACCACATTATCCATTCCTAATCTGATACCCACAAATTTAACATGCTGTCAATATGAGACCCGAGGTAGGATAGGTGTATTTGTTTTAGCCACATGGCGAGAGGTTAAATAGACTCTCATCACAGGTCGACTGATCGTTTTATCATGTCATGCTTTTCCTGCACTTGTGTGGCTATATGTACTGACCTCACATCAAAGATAGAAGGTTGCTACAGGCCATTATGGCCATCTTAATTAGGAACAAAGCGTAATGGAAATGAAGATCTGTTAAAACATTGGGATGGATTGTGTGATTTTAGCTTTTTTGACTATATATATATATATATATATATATATATATATATATATATATATATATATATATTATTCATGTTATTCTTCATTTTATATTATATAATACAATAAATAAAAATGATTCATCAAATTGATTAAATATTTTATATAAAATAAATAATTTATATTTATATTTTTAATTTATATAAATATTTTATGTGTAAACTAACTGGTCGAAAGATTTTTTTTTTTTATGTATTTAAAATAAGTCTGTTTGCTCACCAAGGCTTCATTTATTTGATCCAAAATACAGCAAAAACAGTAATATTGTGAAATATTTTTACAATTTAAAATAACTGTTTTCTATTTGAATATATTTTAAAATGCAATTTATTCCCGTGATCAAAACTGAATTTTCAGCATCATTACTCTAGTCTTCAGTGTCACATGATCCTTCAGAAATCATTCTAATATGCTGATTTGCTGCTTAAGAAACATTTATTATTATTACTGATGATGAAAACAGTAGTGTACAATTATTTTCAGGATTATTTGATAAATAGAAAGTTCAAAAGAACAGCATTTATCTGAAATATAGAGTTTTGTAACATTATCAGTACCATTCAAAAGTTTGGGTTCAGGGTTTTTTTTTTTTTTTTTTGTGAAAGAAATTAATACTTTTTTTCAGCAAGGATGCAAAAGCTTTATATTTCATGAAAAAAAAAATGTGTACAACTGTTTTCAACATTGATAATAAAAAATAAACGTTTCTTGAGCAGCAAATCAGCATATTAGAATGATTTCTGAAGGATCATGTGACACTGAAGACTGGAAATCTTACCGTTCAAAAGCTTTTGACCGGTAGTGTATATAACATTTGGTGGTTTAATAAATTGCAAAATCAATCACTTTCAATTTTGCATTTCTAGCCAAAACATTTTCAAGAAAGTTATTTGTCTTTGAAATGTTTTTATCTCTGCGTTAGCCTCCTTTTTTCCCCTTTCTTAGTTTCCTAGCCTGCTCTTTTGTGAAATCTGTCAGCGTCTAGTTGGCCAGTGAATTTCCTGTCATCTGTCCCCAGGCGCTAATGGGAAATGAAAGCAAATAAAGATGATGGTGGAAACTAGTGTGTTTTATCATGAGAATAAAACGCAGCCTTGTGTTCGGTGGGAGATTTCACTGTCTCCTGATAATATATCAGGAGTATGCTCCGCTTAAATCTCCCATTAGCCATCTCCGACTGAGTGACTCCGAAGTATTTGGGAAGTAATGTTATGTCTAATTCATGCCCATTCGGCCATTGATTTTTCCTTGGCATAATCATTTTCCAGCATATTAAGGAATGTGAAGTAGAGGGCACTGTTAGCGGAAAGGAATCACCAAGGTGCCTGAAGGGTTTCGATGAAATATTGATATTTTATTGCAGCAGCAGAAGGTGAATCTGAGGTCTACGGTAAATTCTGCTTTACAGTCATCCATAGAGGACAGGGTCAGTTGAACTGAATTTCATTTGTGTTCGTTCCATTAAAAATCATTATATTTTATTATTTTGTGTTGAAACTCAGTGTAAACATTTACTTTTAATCCCAAATATTTCTGAGTGGAAAAGCATAATTCAACAGAACAAAATGTAGGGCCTTGACTTGATTTTTTTTCCATCAGGAATTGATTGGATCATATCGAAGCAAGGATGTGTTGATGTTTGTTGGTGTATTACTGATGATAGCATTGCTGTCTGTGTAAAGTCTGACACCGGTTTGCTCTTTACCAGGTTCTTGCAGATGCCGTTTCTCGTCTGGTAGTGGACAAATTCAGCGAGCTCACTGACAACTTCACGTCTCCGCACGCACGGCGGAAAGTTCTGGCTGGTGTTGTTATGACAACAGGTAGAGTTCTGCATAGGAATTAGAACTGAGAACAAGTTCTTACTCAGAAATGGACCCTTTTTTTAAAAAAAACCTGCTCTAAAGAGAGTTCTTTACAAGTAATCAGTCAGTAGTATACTAAAACTCATTAGTACTCTCTTCGAATCATAATGAATCACTCACTGACTGCACTGATGGTGTTTTGGTACTTGAAATAAAGTCTACTTTTACTACTAAAACAACAACAACAACAAAAAAGTCATTAATGAAATCAAGGAATCAGAACCAGGAACTTTACATTAAGAGTCAAGATATTCCTAGACTTCAGTAAAGTAGTTTTCACATGTGTGTGAGTGGTGTTGGTTATTTTTGTTGGTTCTGTAGTCAGTCCTGGTCTGTTTCTTCCTGCTTTTAACTCAGGCACTGATGTCAAGGACGCTCAGGTCATCTGCGTCTCCACGGGAACCAAGTGTATAAACGGCGAGTATATGAGCGACCGTGGCCTGGCGCTCAATGATTGTCACGCTGAAATCATTGCTCGTCGCTCCCTGATCAGGTATCTCTACATGCAGCTGGAGCACTTCTTAAGGTGAGACGCCGCCTTTACTGTCTCACATGTCTGTGCATGTCTCATTTGTCATCATGGCATGATGGATGATGTTTAGTCTAACATAAAGGGAAATTAAACTCATACATAGGTTTTAATGTAACATTTTGTTATTGTATAGATTTTAGATATTGATGCACAATGAATAGTGATTAATCATGGTCTTTTGCAATTTATTACAATATGTATTAAAATATATAATATAAAATATAAATGTAAATATATTTATAATCTAACAATAATGAAAAGTTAGTATGGATATATGTGCATATATTTAATTAAATCTAAATATTTGATTATTATAATTATTACTATTATTATTATTATTATATATTGAGCATTTATACATTAGTCATGATATAGCCTTTTGTAATGTATTAAAACACCAAACACTGATACAAATACAGAGAGAGAGAGAGAGAGAGAGAGAGAGAGAGAGAGAGAATGTACTCTAGAATACTAATTTATTATGGATATATTTTCATATTTTTGTTTTATATACATTACAGTATATATTACAGTATATATTTTTATATAGAGAGAAAAAGAAATATGCAATCTATAATAACCATAAATTATTATGGATATATTTACTTTTTTTTTTTTTTTTTTTTTTACTGTTATGTTTTTTATATTTTGTTATATGTAATTTACGTGGACTGTGGTTCCAAAAAAAAGTGTATGTGAGATATACAGTCAACTGAAAAATTATTCAGACATTTTTGGTATATTTTTACTAGTGGGTACATGACACTATAGTTCATTTATGTAAGTGAGGATAGCAAAATAAAGTAAACTGTGACATATTATACCAAAAAATTCTTCATACAGTGGACTACCAGAAAAATTTATACAAATTTGGAACTAAAAATTATTCAGACACTTTGACCTGAACATGTTTTGCTCAAGTGTTAGCTGACATAATTAAGATTATTTTTTTCTGACACAGTTTAACTCTGAGATCTTGTCACATTTTATTACCATTTTTTAAACTATAGTAAATAAACTGTATTAATGAATGAAATGTTCAAGGTGTCTAAATAAATTTTGATTTGACTATATATATATATATATATATGTATATGTATATGTATATATGTATATATATATGTATATGTATATGTAGTCAACCTAAAAATTTTATCATAGCATCTTGAAGTTAAAATCGCATTCACAATATGTCAGAGTATGTGCAGTATGTTTGTGCAAGCAATAGTTTTGTATGTACTTGTACATGACAAAAAACTGGGGGATAAATGTGATTTTTTTTTTTTTTTGTTGTTGTTGTTTGTTTGTTTCTCTCTGAATTTAGCAACAATAAAGAGGAGCACCAAAAGTCCATATTCACGCAGTGTGACAAACGTGGCTTCCGGCTGAAAGACAACGTCCAGTTTCATCTTTACATCAGCACGTCGCCCTGTGGAGACGCTCGGATCTTCTCTCCTCACGAGGCGGGCGTAGAGGGTGAAAGTCTTTATTAAATCAAGCTATTCAGTCCTTTATACATGATCTAGCGGGAGGTGGATGAGGAATTTAGTTTACTCAAACACTTGTTGGAAATTAATGATCAAAACTGAATAGTTGTTCAATTAAGATCAGTATGGGCCCTCTTCTGATCAGGTCGCATTTCATTTTAATTTCACTTGACTGTCTAACTGTGTTTCAAAAACAAATTTCATCAGTGTTTTTAATTAGCTGGCTTTGTCGACTCCTCTTGTGGCCTGATTAATTCTGCTCTTGACTGTCACTTTATATGCCATACAATTATTCAGCTGAAGCAAAATAAGCAATTACTCTTATTTATGTTATTGTTATTGTTATTGGTTGATTAAATCTGTTGTTTAGTTGAAGTAGATTAACATTTTCAGAAACATCCCCCCCTCATTCTTTTAAAACTCTGTTCTCCTCAGACCAGGGAGACAGACACCCCAACAGGAAGGCAAGGGGTCAACTGAGAACCAAGATCGAGTCCGGAGAGGGAACCATCCCGGTGCGCACTAGTAACACCATACAGACATGGGATGGAGTTCTACAGGGGGAGCGGCTGCTTACGATGTCATGCAGTGACAAAATCGCAAGGTAGTTGATAGCATGTAAACACACATGTACACATAAGCCCTGTTCCAAAACCTAGTGAGCTGCCTTGCTGTCTACTGCCTACATAGACATCCTAACTGATGCCCTCTTCTGTAAAGGATGTACTGTTGCATTAAAATTTGCCCATAATGAGCATAATTTTCCTGCCTACCTTTGCTTCTGCCTAAAAAAATGCTGCCTAGTTAAGCAGCTCACTAAGTTTTGGAGTGGAGCTATTGTCAGCCCTCTTCATTAGAATAATAGACAGCTCAGCAAAAGCAGTAGTCTGGAACCTTCTGGTTAATCTCACTGCTCTAGATAGACGCTGTACCTGTCACCGTTGGGAAGAGAACAAGAGCTTTGTGAATTTAATTGCTCGTTGGCTATTACCAGACTTCATAATTGACAGGGAAAGAGGTGCATGGGTTCAGCATTACTATAACCCTAGTTAAATAAAGAAGACAGTATTATCAGTGTAGCAGGGAGCGTTCATTTATCCTGTGGGGTCAATGCGGCGATGTGTCTGTCCCTGCCGCCCAGCAGCTGTGAGTGGAGAGATAAGGACATGTCAGAGACAGCTGTGACCAGAGAGCACAGGTCCTGTCTCTTCTAATGAGAGAATACCCAGTGTGCATCTCCACCTCAGTTCACATACACTCTGTCATTCAGCAGTACATATATATATATATATATATATATATATATACCCATATATATATATATATATATATATATATACCCATATATATATATATATACCCATATATATATATATAATGCATTATTTTTTACATAATTAATCACACCAAATTAACACGTTAAATTGGCAGTCCTAAAAAAAGTTATTTTATATATATATATATATATACCCATATATATATATATATATATATATATATATATATATATATATATATATATATATATATATATATATATATATATATATATATATATATATATATATATATATATATATATATATATATATATATATATATATATATATATATATATATATATATATATATATATATATATATATATATATATATATATATATATATATATATATATATATATATATATATATATATATATATATATATATATATATATATATATATATATATATATATATATATACCCATATATATATATATATATATATATATATATATATATATATATATATATATATATATATATATATATATATATATATATATATATATATATATATATATATATATATATATATATATATATATATATATATATATATATATATATATATATATATATATATATATATATACCCATATATATATATACATATATATATATACCCATATATATATATATATATATATATATATATATATAAAATAACTTTTTTTAGGACTGCCAATTTAACGTGTTAATTTGGTGTGATTAATTATGTAAAAAATAATGCATAATGCAAAGACCCCAGTCCAGATGTGTACATCATCTTACATTACATAGTTTAGTTATGAACATGACTGACTGTTTGATGAAGCCTATTAGAATGCAGTTAAAATGCCACTAATATTCAAGATATGAGGGCAAAAAATGCCTAGTTTTGGCTGTTTTTGTCTTATGTTTATATCACATGATATAGTTTAGCAATAGCAATATCAAACACAATATTGTCTGTTTTTGCTTAATTTCGCCAATGAAAATAGTTCCAAACAAAGCCACAGCAGAACTGTTGTGCATCTCAGGGTTGTGTTACTGAATGAATCTGCGTTTTTTTAACGAATCGAGTGAGCATTCAGTGACCCATTCATAAAGATAGCCACTTCCTTTGTTTCTGAATGAATGACTGAATGTCTCACTCATTAAGACAGTAATGCTGCATCTACATTACATGGTTCAAGTGACCAATTCTGAATTTTTTGTTTTATTTTTTTTAATCCGATGTAACCCAAGAACATGCAAGCAATAAAAATTCACATGGACTCTGATATTTTCAGATTGGTTTCAGGCCTCATGTTTGATATGAATCGGATACATGCATTTGTGTCTGCCATGTAAGCAGATAGCTCGGATATTCCCATCGATGCGAGTCATTGAAAAAGCGACGGTGGCGAATAGCGCCAACCACAGAGATTACAGTGTTCATTGCATTCGTCCAGGCTGCAACAGGGGCCTCTCCTCTTTATTCTCCACCTTAAAAGACCTATGTTTTGTTGACTTTTAAATGGTGCAGAAAGCAAAAGCTTGTATTATTTTGTCTGTGCCCAATGCAAATCACAGCATTTTTACTTCCTTTTCAGCCTAAGTTTTTCGGGGTCAGTACATTTATCTTGGGTTGTTTCTCCAAATGTATAGTGTAAATGCAGATACCGGATAGAGGTCACTTTTAAAAGATAATGTAAACTAGTCGTCAACAAATCTGAATGGGCAGTGTATACGCGACCTAACTTGCCTCCACCTACTGGGGGGTTTTAGTTTCATAATTACAGTATCATTTAATATTTTTATTCATATTAATGCCACCTCTGAGCTGCATTAAACAGTCTGTGTAAATATACTTAAATGCCACTTCAGATGCAGCTTCAGAAAAACAAATGTTATGGCAACATTGTAGCATTAAATGTTTGTGTTATAAATTCTCTGTTGAATCAAAATATTTCTTTCTAAAGCTAATTTTTGTAATGTCAAATCAATGCTTTTCTCATCTAACACAGAAATTACTTTAAATAATCTTTTTGGAGGTAATTTCTCAAGGATTAATTTTATTATATAATCGGCAAATCATGTTAGTAATTAGATTCAAAATATTAATCACTTGACAGCCCTAGTTTTTTTTCCTTTGTAATACTAAAGGAGATGGATGAGGGATGAGAAGAAATGGGAATTGTGATAGTCAAGACTGTTTCGTCTCCATACATGACAAGAAAGTACAAAAAAAGGGGCCATATGTCTCCCCTGAGTGTTCAGCAGTCATACAATAGCTTTGTGTGGGGAACTGATGGTTATTCACTGAGGATTGTGTTTATAGAGCATTTTAATGAAAAATATTTTCTAACAGTTTGTTGATGGCTCTGGGTTAAGGAATTTTGGTATCTGTTTGATACTGTATTGTTTGCCGATTCAGTTTATTGCTTTGGTTTTCAGATGAAAGTGGTGTTTAGTCAGGGCTGGGCTATAGTTTATGTGTTGCTCAGGGACGGTTCGACACACTCACACACAGCAGAACTGATGTTCACAGCTCATACTCAAGGAAAAGCAGCCCATCTGCTGAGATGAATGAGCATGTGGTGTTGATAGAACGCTGTGTCTTCTCCGCCAGGGCCTGTACCTGCTCTGCTAGAAACACGACTAGTTGCGAGTCTCAAACCGGGACACACAGCAGGTTGAGGGTGTTCCTGTGAATTTTTAATGGAAGGTGCTGATCCAGTCGTGTCTGAAATAAGAATAACAGTAGCTCAAAAACATGAAGGTTATTTTGTTGAAGTGATAGAAAATGTCTTTTTGTTGATGCCATATCTTTAGTTTGTCTAATGTGCATAAAGCCTCTTCATGTGCACCGTTTATTTTGTTTAGAACAAACCTAGAACAGAATTAAATGCAAAAAAAAGAAGAAAAATAATTGTAAATTAATTTTTTATTCTTTTTTTACGTTTGACTTTGATTTAAATTTAGAGTTAAAGACTTCTAACCTATTTAATTTAATAATTGAATTATTCACATTTTACATTTTTATTATTTATTTTTAAATATATTTTTGCATTCATTCATAGATATGCTTGGTTACACATACTAGCATTTTTGAAAGAATTGCTCACCAAAGCTGAATTGTTTAATCAAAAATTTACTTTTGATGAATTTAATACATCTTTGCTGAATATAATATGCAGTGTCTTTATGGATATCAAAAGCAGGCTTGCATCATAACGTGCAATAATTGCATGCTAGTATGTACCTACATCTTTGACCTGATCATCTTTCCACCCCTAAATTATTAATCTGAATTATGTGCCACTGGGTCATTTGTTCTTACCCTGATATGCAATGTGTGGCTTTTTTGCATTCCAGTGCTTTTGATTAGAACCTTGTCTTGTGACCAGAATCAGGTGTTCTTGTAGTAAGCTAGTCTCAGAAGACCAGCCAAAGTCCATTCATTGACCACGTGATGCCTGTTCCACACAAAATCTCACAAGCACTATGTGAAAATCATCAATTCATATCTGATTGGCTGGCTTCTACGCAATGTAAATTGGTACTTTTAGTGATGAAATAATCACTGGATTTGTCAAAAGTTTTCCAGGTTGATGTCATTAAATCTTTATGAAGTTATCTAGTCTTGCAGGTAGATATCCGCCTCAGGAACTGAATACACTGCAATGTGTTTTGGCTACAGGAAACTAGTGCTTGGTTAACCAAGTAGTTCACAGTAGCAAAAGTTGAACTGTGTCAGACTGTTGATTGGTCAGGCTGAAAAGAACAACTCCAATCACTTGAGTTTGGGATCTTTTCAGCTGCATACAGCAGGTGTTGTTTTGGGAAGCAGATTTGGACTTGATTATGCCTCTTGATTCTGAATGACTGAGGATGGAGACCCAGTGGGTGAGTCTGGGACCTGTAAAGACGTAAATGAGGTGGTTTGAACAATTCATTCACTGGTGCTTTTTTTTTTGTATATATCATGCGTTTGAAATTCACATCTGGGCTGCTGGCTAGATTGCTTTTTTTGCTCTCTTGTTTTCATGTTTTGTGATTCTTGTAGTTCCTGATTGTCTTATATGCTGCATCAAATTTTTTGTGTTTTAGATGGATTGAGATTAGGAATCCATTATATGAAAGTGCTGGAAATACTTCAGGCTAGTAACAAACTAAAAAAAAAGAAAAAAGATTTACTCTTTTACAGCCGAATCAATGCAGTAACGATTAAATGCAGTGGTTGTCAACTGGTGGACTGTGACTCAAAAATATGCGGTCTGTTTTGATGGGGTTGCATACAGCAGAGGGAAAAATATTGAAAATGCCAATACTAGAAAGTATTATATACCAAATAAAAAGTAAAAAGTATTTAATTATAATTAGATGCAATAATTAAATGTAAAAAGTTGGGCGGCAGGTCTGTTCTGATGGCCAACAACAGGGTAAAACAATGCAAAATGTTCATAATAAAATTGTAAAATAATTATAAATAAATTCAATAATTGTAATTAAAAATTTTATTGTAATTTTATTTTAAATTGTAATAAAAATCCACCACAGGTCTGTTCTGATGTAGTTGCGATCAAGGAGGATGGTAATAAATGCAAATTATATTATAATTACATTTAATAATAAATCTAATTGATTATAATAAAAATCAACTACAGATCTGTTCTGATGGTGTTGCGTACAGCAGAGGAAAAACATTGCAAAATACAAGTAATAATAAAATTATAAAATAATTATAATTAAATGTAACAAAAATAAATGTATTACAATTATTAAAATAAAAATGGGCCACCGATCTGTTCTGATGGGGTTGCATACAGCAGTGGGATAAACAATGCAAAATACCAAATTAAAAAGTATTTTAAAAATTATAATTCAATTGAATAATAATTAATTATAATAAAAATAGGCTGCAGGTCTGTTCTTATGGCGTTGCGTACTGGAGGGAGAAATCGACGCAAAATGTATATAAAAAATATATTAGAATTTAATAAGTAAATGAATTATAATTAAAATAATAATTGTTTAAAATAAATGTATAATATCTTTTATTATTGCATATCTAAACTCTATTTTTTGCATACTCTCATTTTAATTTTGCATACTGTTGGTTCTGTGCAATTCAGTGCAAGTCTTTTTACTGTTAAGTTGCCGCTTGATGTCCAATATGAAATCTGTGTCTTGAAGGAGCGAAGCCCTGATCTGAGGTTGTTTGGGTTTGTTCTTGCAGGTGGAACGTGGTGGGCATCCAGGGCTCTCTGATGAGCTACTTCACTGAGCCCATCTACTTCTCCAGCATCATCCTGGGCAGCCTGTATCACGCTGATCATCTCTCCAGAGCCATGTACCAGCGGATTGCTGACATCGAAGACCTGCCCCAGCAATTCTCCCTCAACCGCCCCCTGCTCAGCGGTAAGACAACATCATACGGCCGGCTCGCGTTTCCACTTCCAAATCATTGAAAATGGCAGCGATGTCAAATTGTATTACCATTTACTAGATGGACAGTTTCCCCCCACTCACCTTCAATTTCCTCATGGTTTGAAGAATTACTGGAATTTAGATGGGCCTGCTTTCCATCTCACCATCACACACCGGCAGCCTGTTTTTTAAAATAATGTGACATGCTACAGCAAACCTCATTGGTGCTTATGCGTCACTCAAGCACATTTGAGCATCTTTTCCTTTTAATGGTAGTTGGCAATCCCGCTTGAAGGTGCATACCTCTACCTACTGCATTACACCTGTGTGACAGCTGACGTAAAATAAAGGATCAATAGAATAGCCAACAACGATCAGTTAAAAATGCTTAATCAGCCCCAATAGGATCCTTACCGAGATATTTCTGATAAAAATTGGTGAACTATTTTTATGCTTATAAAAAACTACCCAGCACTTGGTATAGATAGATTCCTCATTAAAAACTGTGTCATCAGGGAGATGTCGGTTGCACTTGTAGAGAACATATCCTTTCTCACTTTGTTTTGTACCTCATGAGAAACACTCAGCACTGCTTTTGCATGGGGTTACATCAGATTCCTAGCAGAACTTGCTTTTAATGGCTTACTGCTGAAAATCTCCATTTGATGATTTGTTGTGGGAGGTTGAAGCATAACATACTCAACCTATGCTTCATAGCACTAGCTCAAAGAACGACTCTATTGCATTTGTCAACTTTTTTTGTTCCTGTCGTCTTGGTCTGCCAGTGAAGAGGTAATGCGTGATGCAGTGAGCCATTTATTGTATGCTTGTATGCTTAATTTAAACTTAATAATAATGTAAATATTAAAGAATAAAACATTTAAATAATGGCATATAGCCTTCAAGTGTTTTTCATTTAAGTCACAGACATTCATTGGTAACAAAGTGTTAAAGTGGTACTTCACTGCTAGCAAAATGGGCTTTCAATAAAACTTGGCTGCCTATGCTATAGAAAGGTGGGAAAAAAATTATGACTAGACTACCTGACCAGAGAAATAAGGCTGCTGTCTTCCCTTTAGCCAAATGAGTAGGAAAACTTCAACACCCATAATGCACTGGGCATGTTGCCGTTCAAGGCCACTCCCACCGGTCTGCTACAGATACGTATGACCAGAGTCAAATACTACCTTGCTTAGTTGGAAATACTTCTTGGCAAACTTTTAGCCATAGTAGTGTCAACTTGTATTGTTCCTGGGTGCAAGTATTCAAAGAGTAAATGTTTAGCGGGAGTGAGTTAATTTTAGTTTCCAGTGAAGGATCCAGCGCATTTTTGGCAAGAATCGTAAATACGGAGAGAACGCCACGAAGGACAATCTGAAAAAACTGGATGACCACGAACACAGTGTTTTAGGCCAAACGGAGGGGGAAAAACTGAAAGAAACTGTCATTTTCACACAAGTCCTAGAGCTGTCAAAAGTGGAAGACTTTTGTTAACCAATATACATGATTTTTTTTCTGTCCAGGTAACACATAGAACGAATAAACCTTATTCATTTACATATACTACCGACATTGCCAATTTTCAATCCGCTTTGTATTTTTACAAAGTTACATTTTAACACATACCCTGAGTAAACAACCTTTATTTGTGTTCATTGAAAATAGAAGCCTTGAAATAAATTTCTTCATATTTGTTCAGTAAATATTTTTGTTATATCAAGTCGGGCCACACTGAATGTTTGCACCAAATGCTCCAAGTTCATCTCTGGGTTTAGTTTTCTACTATGATGAGTGTATTTGTGTGTTTGCAGGAATCAGTAACGCTGAGGCCCGGCAGCCAGGAAAGGCCCCCAACTTCAGTGTGAACTGGACGGTGGGAGATCAGGCTCTAGAAGTCATTAACGCCACCACAGGCAAGGATGACATGGGCAGACCCTCACGTCTCTGTAAGCATGCCCTATACAGCCGCTGGGTGCCACTACACACTAAGGTACGAGTATCACATCTTCATGGATTCAAATTTACTGCAAGACTTTGTAATAGTAAAGAAGTTGGTGAAAGATGGCAACTCTAATCAAATATATTTAGGGTGAAACTAAAACTGCTGTATGGGAAATGCACAAAAAAAGTACATTTCGGTGTACGCATCTCTCTGTCCCCATTTACACTGCATGGTTCAAGTGTCCCAATTTCCTCCCATGTGGCATATGAGCTACGACTGTGTAAGCAGGAAAAAAGCGCATGGATTCCGATATTCACAGATCGGTTTCAGGCCTCATTCATATGTGAAAATAAATCCGATATGAATGGGATATGTGCATTTGCGCCTGCCGTGTAAGTGTACAGATTGGATATTCCCCTTTAAATGCGACTCCTACGTCATTTGAAAAGTGAGGTTTTTTTTTGATTTCACGGTACAGACATGCCTATAACAAACGGAACATCTCTAGTTGACTGGCCGAGTATTAATTTCATTTGTTTGTGTTAAATAAAAGGCGATATGACCTTGAAATGCGTTGCTCTTGAAATCGCACTGAATGCTCGTTGCCGCTGTTGTCATTGACGACGACTCGTGCACAGACGTGCGCTTCGTCCCCGTTGTCGAGACTCTACCCATTTGTTCCACTGAAACCACAAAATAAAAAACACACAAACTTGTACCTGCCCTTGATATACAATCACTGATGAACACATTTGGTTTTAATGAGTAAAAAAAACTAGTATAGGATGGCGGATTCAAACCCAGAAGCTGTGACGTTTAACAAATATCTACCCGAGTATTATTCAACTCCAGCAGAGCTGCGTTCGTATACTGTCATGAAGAATTTGTATTATTTTGATGTAGGGATGTAACTCTTACATTAAAAGGTTTTCTCTATGAATTCCATGTCAATAAATTAAACTCTGTGTACCATTGAAATTGATTTGTGATGTCATATATGCTATTTTTGGTTCGCTTCGCCAAGTGCAGTGTAAAAAGGAGACATCGGATACAGGTCACTTTTAAAAGAAATGTAAGCACGTCGTCCAAAAAAATCAGATATGGTCAAAAGATCGGATCTTTGCATTAAGACTTGCAGTGTAAATGCAGCCTCTCATTCATGTACTAAAAATGGAATAGTTTTTCCTTTGCGTTTTTCGCATTCAAATGACATTGTTAAAACGATCCCCGTGCACACAGATCCGCGAAAACGATTAAAAACGCTTGTATTTTTAATGCCAGGCCAGTAGATGGCGATGTCACTTTGTAAAGAAATACTACGCACCTATAGGCTAAACACGTAACACGCACACGTCGCGAATGATGTCACCTTTTTCACAAATTCATATTTTTATAGTTTACATGATAACAGTAGACAATAATGATAATGTTTTCAAAAACTTGCACTTTAAAACACATTTTCAAAAGTTAACAATTTTTTAGGCCCCCAATACGCCGTTGACATGAACGCATAAAAAAACGCATACATTTTGTTCTGTTTTTCTGTTTGACTTTTTATAAATTTGTTCTATTCATTTTAATGAATGTATTGATTTTATTTTTATTTATTTTATGTAAAATAGAACTGCTTAATTAGTATATTGTATTATATTACAAAATAGTGCAAAAACAAACAAAACAAATCACGTACTGTCATTTTTTTGTATTTCTTCGGCAGCTCTCGTCAACTCTGCGAATCAAAGTGCCCAAGCCCAGCTCGTACCACGAAGCCAAACAAGCAGCGGTGGAGTATCACACGGCGAAGCAAACGCTCATCAAGGCCTTTCACAAAGCGGGCCTGGGTGCCTGGGTGAAAAAGCCCATAGAACAGGACCAGTTCTCTCTGAACTCTTGAAGAGGGGACATAAAAAAGACCAGGACATGACAACAACCAGCTGTTAATACTTCACTTGATGTGCGGGGGTGTGTGTGTGTGTTTGTGTGTGCGATGCTGTTTGTTCTCAGACAAACTAAGAGCCCTTTAGTGTCTGTCATTTTGCTCTCTTTGTGTGAATCATGACTTTGCCTTTTTAATTTGTAATGTAGAAGCAGGTTGTCATTTAACGTATGTTTGTTTTGAAGTTAGTGGCATTAGCCTTCAGCAGATAACAGGATGTAATGTCATTTGTAACTGGAAAAATGTTCTTTTTAGTTTTTCAAACTATTTTCATGACAGAGGGTTGCTCTGACAAAACCTCGATGCCGTAAACATGCACGTTACGTGGCTTCAGGTCGACCACACAGCTGTGCGCATGGGTCTGAAGGTTTCCTGGTCCAGCCTACCCAAATGCTGGCTCACCTTTTTTGAGCATGGTTCTCCTCGATATGCAAAACATATGCATATTTATATTTTTTATTCCGTTCCCTCCGGATTTTAAAAGGGGAAGAAATTCACGTAGATCATAACTGTACAGCATGGTCCCTTTAGATAGACACACTTTTGTCAGGACTTTAGTGTAGAATTAGCTTATGCCGTCTTTCTAGTCGGAGTAGATTTCAGATTTTAATTTGACCTCGGAGGGAAACTTGAATTTTTGCATATGGTTCCTTGAGCGCTTGGAAACGAAAGCTGTATTGTCAAACGGTTATTTGAATTGGAAAAATGGAGTAGTCTTATGGATGCAACCAAAGTGCATTGATGTTATTAAACGATGTGTCGTGGCTATTTAAATTTCTCAGAGGTCTTAAATGCATGTACGAATTGCGCAAGGCTCCAGCCTCGCTCTAAGAAAGCCCTTTATCTGGGCTAAATACTTCAGTGGCCTGTAACGGACCAATTCAGAAGCCCTACTTTTCCTTTTTATGTTTTTACACTGTATTGACTTTAAGCTGCATGGATTCCGTCGGATCACTCAGACGGCAGATTTCCTACACTCTTAAAAAAATCTGGGTCAAAAACAACCCAAGTTGGGTTGAAAATGGACAATCCCAGCAATTGGTTTGTTTTTACCCAATGTGCTGAGCAGTTTTATTTAACTCAACTATTGTTTAAAAATTACTGTATGGCTGGCTTAAAATGAGCCCAAAATAGGTTGGAAATTAAAAATCAGTCACATAATTATTAGATGCAACAATAATAACAAAAGGTGAATGTTTATTACTAAGAAATTTAATAAATGTGTTTCATTATTATTCATTAAACTTCTTAATAAATGCTCATTCATTAAACATAAATAAATGTTCATTTCCAGCATATTTTGGGTTCATTTTAAGCAAGCAATACAGTAATTTTTAAAAAAATAGTTGTTAAATAGCAAACACTTAACCCAACTGCTGCGTTAAAACAACCCGATCGCTGGGTTTGTCCATTTTCAACTCAACTTGGGTTGTTTTTAACCCAGCATTTTTAAGAGTGCAGCGCATTCTTATGTTAAAGAACAATTCATCCAAATATGAAAATTCACCCACATGTCGTTCCAAGCTCCATAAAAGCACTCCATATGACTTTATTCCAAATCTTCTGAAGTCATATAATAGCTTTGCATGACGAACACCAATTGAAACGATATGTAGGTGAGTAAATAATCAGTTTATTTCTGGTTGAATTTGTCCTTCAACAATCATGCTGCATTTAGTCACTGCAGGTTTGAGAGCAGGGCATTGTGGGATTTTTTTTTTTTTTTTTCAAGATGGCAGAATGCTCTGAAAAATGATGCACGTTTATTATTGAGAAAAGCCATCTCTGCATGCGGAAGCGAGGGTTTGCAAGGGCGACTCTGACTTTCACTTTATCCTTGCGTCTTGTTCGAGGATCTTTTCTTTTCCTGCTTAGACCTGAATGCCTACATTCCTCCTCAGAGACGCTTTCTGTAAGGCTGAATTCAGCTGTGTCCTTGAGGATGAGGTTTTTCCTCTGCAGACTTCTGCTGTTGGAAGGTCTGAGCCAGGAGCTCAGGCGCTCTTTGATTTATGGCTTATCCAGTGCAGCATGTTTGACTGGTAAGGTTATAGAGAGATAGGAAGCAGAACTATTTTCTGTACTGATCATTCTTTCTTTTTTTTTTTTAAAGTTGAGCTTTGGTGGTTTTCAGATTCCAGGAGTGTTGCTGTATAATATAAACTCCTGGTGGGATCTGTAACATTTCAGTCATATGATTTGACACACAAAATGAAAGATGCAAGGCTGAGTAGTTGACCCAAAAATGAGCATTTTGAGAGTTCCTCAACCTATAACCTGTATGCTGTAGTTTTTTCCTTGGAACACAAAATGAGATTTTTGAAGGATCTTCGTGCAGCTCTTTTCTGTACAATAGTACAGTTCATAGTGACATGTCAAGCTTAATATGATAATAATATGCATAATATGGACCCCCGGTTTTACAGATGAGACTAAAAGGAATAGTTCACCCAAAAATTAAAATTTGTCCCATGATCTACTCGCCCTCAATCCCCCCTAGGTTTATATGACTATCTTCTCTCAGACATAATCTGAGTTATATTAAAAACTATCCTGGCTCTGAATGCTGCTTATGATTTTGAAGCCCAAAAAAGTGCATCCATCCATCATAAAAGTAATCCATGTGCCTCCAGGAGGTTAAAAAAGACCTTCTGAAGCAAAGCAATTGGCTTTTGTAAGAAAATTATACATATTTACAACTTTATTAACTATAATAACCAGCTTTCGGCAATGGCCATACACAAGTCAACTTACGACGGAAGCATAACCTCTGTCTTCTGGCGCTTTTCCACTGCATGGGACGGCTCGGTATGGAATGGTACGGCTCGTTTGAGGTTCCAAGCGTCCCGTACCGATACTAAATGTGACGTGTAAACACTGCAGATCACTGATTGGTCAGAGAGAATCGTCACTACCAGCGTCATTGGATTTAAAACACGAGACAACAAACAGCCGCGCAGTATTGTTTGTTCACGCAACTTTTTTTTAAACGACTTGAAAAAAGAAATGGCTGTATTGTGGTCAGTAGATGAGGTGCAGACTCATTGGTAGGCGAGGAACGGATCCGCGGCAGTAGAGGTGGCGCAACTACAATGATCAGTCTATAATCCCACCCACTTTGAAGCGGTACTAAACTGCAGTGGAAAAGCAAACCGAAAGTAAATTGAGCCGAGACGAGACGTTCCACGCAGTGGAAAAGCGACATTTGAAACCAGACCTCATTGACACAAGCACTATATTTCAGATCTCAGGAAGCATTTGTGTGAGGAATAGACTGATATGTAAGGAATTATTCATTCATAAATTTCCCATCCACTAAATTACTAAAGTTGCAGTTTGAAATATTCATTTCACAGGTATGCTCACCAAGACAAAAATTTTCAAAAAGTAATTTATTCCTGTGATCAAAGCTGAATTTTCAGCAGCATTACTCCAGTCTTCAGTGTCACATGATCCTTCAGAAATCAGTCTAATATTCTAACATTCCGATTTGGTGCGCAAGAACCATTTATTATTATTATCGAAGTTTAAAACCGTTGTGCCGCTTAATATTTTTTTTTTATGGAAACCAGGATTTTGATTAATAGAAAGTTCAAAAGAGCAGCATTTATTGGAAATGGAAAGCTTTTGTAATACTATAAATACCTTTTACTGTATCTTTTGATCAATTTAATGCATCCTTGATGAATAAAAGTATTTATTTTATTACAAAATAATCTTACTGACCCCAAACTTTAGGAGAGGTTCAGCATAAGGAAAGATTTTCCATTAGTAAAGTCATAAATATTGAATAATTACTACTTTTAAGTCATTTTTTTGGGGGGAGATTTACACAGTGGTCACAATGAAAAGCTGCATGAAGATTATTCAAAAGCTCTTATATTTTGTTCCAATGAAAAGATAACCACATACAGGCTTTGGATTTAGGTGAACTTTTCCTTTAAATCTTCAAAAATAGTTAACAGTACCAATGGGTCGCAGAGCCTGTTCTTCCACGAGACTTCCATGAAATCAGACCTGCTTCATCCCGCCAGTGCTATCATTCCATTTCCCGCTCGATGGCATCAGGTTTCTCCAGCAGGATTGTTGTTAATTTTAAACCTTTTTTACGAAACCAGCAAGTATGCGTGTTTGTCCGTCCGTTGGTCTGAGTGTGTTCGTTTGTGCACCTGCTGCTGAGCCCAGTTGGCATTCTGCAGAGACGTCATGGCAAAAGACTGAGAGATTGCTGTTGAATCTTCACCAAAGATGTCCATTTATTTTCCTTTTGAAGCATTTAAACAAACGGAGACTATTTTTAAAAAGACGAGAAAGTTATTGGTGCAAAGATTGTTCAGCATTTTACAGTTCAGCCTTGACTGAGTTTTGTTCTTTCATATTCACAAATGAGTTTTTTGTTTTGTCTTTTATTATGCGGGACTGGCTTTGGGACATGCTCGTCATCCTCAGTATTCTGGTGCACGGTGGATGTACTGCTGTAAATATATTGTGACCCTCTCCAATGCCGTTACAGTAGACTCCTTGCATATGTATTACTAATTTTCATTTTTCACTCAAAAAGCAACATGCAATTTCGTTTTAAGGTCTTTACTCAAAATGCCAGGGCTGCCGTGTCCTTGCAGAGCGCGGCCGTGGTTGGTGCCGAAATGTATTTCTGATGGACCCATATGAGCGTGTGGGGATCTGCAGTACTGTAATGATTAATGACTGTAGACTTCGACTCCCTTTTGCTCTAATAGAAACAATTACGGCCTGAAATTAATGAGCACAGTCGGTTCTACATAAATGTGGCTCAGCAAAAAGTAGCTCTTTCTGCTGGTGACACTTTTCAAGGACAGGAGACTTACGGGATTTTTTTACTAAAAAAGAATATATATTTTCTTTCTTTTGCATCATCCTAATTTTGTCTTCACCCTCTCTTCAGCGGTCTTCTTCTGTTACAGAGGGTTTTGATGGCGCAAGACGCCAGCGTATGATGTCACGATTTTTCTTTTGTGTTCTTTTGGGAATCTGAGCCGCGTCTTAGCAAAGAGTCCTGACTTTTGTCCTCCTGGTCCTGGCCAGCCCATTTCTAAACGTCTTGTGATTTGGTGACTGTACAGTGGAGTCCGGCGGTGGTCCAGCTCGATCTCGGTCCACCCCGTCTTTTGCCTGTCTTTCGTAATATCCACATGGGTCACCTGCATGAGCTACTTCACCGAAACTGCACCCAGCATGATGACATACTTTAAAAAAGGACTTGTATGTAGAAAAAGGAACAAAAAAAAATAGATCTATACATTAAAAAAAAAAAATAATGAAATAAAAAAGATCTTAGTTTACCTTTGCATATTAGTGTCGTGTGTTTTTTTTTTCACTCATTTCTGGTTTATTTGAAGTGTGTGTTTGTGGGTCTACTTCACAAAAAAAACTATAAAAGCTGAATTGTTATATACACTATATTGCCAAAAGTATTGGGACACCCCTCCAAATCATTGAATTCAGCTGTTCCAATCAATTCTATGGCCACAGGTGAAAACATTCATGAAATTTCCTCACTGCTAAATATTCCACGGTCAGCTGTTAGTGGTAACATAAAGTGGAAGCAATTGGGAACGACAGCAACTCAGCCACAAAGTGGTCGGCCATGTAAAATCACAGAGCGGGGTCAGCGCATGCTGAGGCACACAGTGCGTAGAAGTCGCCAACTTTCTGTTATAGCTACAGACCTCCAAACTTCACGTGGCCTTCAGATTAGCTCAAGAACGGTGCATAGAGAGCTTTATGGAATGGGTTTCCATGGCCGAGCAGCTGCATCCAAGCCTTACATCACCAAGTGCAATGCAAAGCGTCGGATGCAGTGGATGCTGTCTGGCAATCCGATGGACGAGTCTGGGTTTGGCGGTTGCCAGGCAACGGTACTTGCCTGACTGCATTGTGCCGAGTGTAAAGTTTGGTGGAGGGGGATTATGGTGTGTGGTTGTTTTTCAGGGGTTGGGCTTCGCCCCTTAGTTCCAGTGAAAGGAACTCTTAATGCTTCAGCATACCAAGACATTTTGGACAATTTCATGCTCCCAACTTTGTGGGAACAGTTTGGGGATGGCCCTTCCTGTTCCAACATGACTGCGCACCAGTGCACAAAGCAAGATCCATAAAGACATGGATGAGTGAGTTTGGTGTGGAGGAACTTGACTGGCCTGCACAGAGTCCTGACCACAACCCGATAGAACACCTTTGGGATGAATTAGAGCGGAGACTGTGAGCCAGGCTTTCTCATCCAACATCAGTGCCTGACCTCACAAATGCACTTCTAGAAGAATGGTCAACAATTCCCATTAACACACTCCTAAACCTTGTGGAAAGCATTCCCAGAAGAGTTGAAGCTGTTATAGCTGCAAAGGGTGGGCCAACTCCATATTAAACCCTACGGATTAAGAATGGGATGTCATTAAAGTTCATGTGCAAATCTCAGAACTTTTGGCAATATAGTGTATTCATCACTGTCAGAATGAGTGAGCTGGCCAATCAAATCAAAGAAGGCGGGGCTTACTGTTCACAGAAGACTAGTGCCAATTCCAACGCAATGCTTTTATTTTAGCAGTGAAAGAGTACGAGCTGAGTAAAAAACGAAACACATTAGACGACTGTTTTATGATTGAAATATTCAGCATCGACAGTAATCCAGTGATGCAAACTTCTCAATTTTTATGAAATTTCATCATTTTGAATCAATGTAATTCATAACTGAATGTGACAAGACAACAAACGTTTCACATTTTTGGCATATTTGATATATATATATATATACCCCACAATGTTCAAGACTTGGTTACGGTCTTGAGCTACCTAGAAAGGGCAGCTCCTTCTAAAGTGAAATGGAGCCTCGTAAGTGATTTGGAGCACACTACAGTAACTCTGTGCTCAGTATAAATAGTGCCCCACATGGGAGACTCAACTCAAAATAGATTTCAATGTACTTTGGCGTGCTGCTAAACTAACAAATATATAATCTAAGCATTGAAATGGGTGCGTTTCATTCAGATCCCTGGTCAGGGCACTGATCTCATGAGTATTTGTGTGTATTTTACGTAAAGTGTGGTTCTGCCAGAGCCATTGGAAATGTAAACATCAATAAGTCCATATTGTACGTTTCATCATCTATCCAAAGTACAAAAATGTATGTTTTGTTATTAATACCTACGTATCAACAAATGCAAGATTCTTCCAATGCACTGCAGTCCATTACTGAAAATAACACATTATAAGGTGTTTAAAACATTTTAAGCCACCTGGGGTAAACTTACACTACAATCAAAAGAGCAAGATTTTATTTTAAAGAAATTCATACTTTTTTTTTTTTTTTTTTTTTTTTTTGCAATGGCATTAAATTGATCAACAGTTAAGACCTTTATAATGTTACAAAAGTTTTCCATTTCAAATAAGTACTGTTCTTTCGAACATCAAAGAATTCTAAAATAAAATTTATTACGGTTTGCACAAATATAAGTAGCACAATTGTTTTCAACATTGATAATAATAAGAAATGTTTCTTGAGCAGCAAATCAGAATATTAGAATGATTTCTGAAGGATCATGTGACACTGAACACTGGAGTAATGATGCTGAAAATTCAGCTTTGCATCACAGGAATACTTTATTAATATAGAAAAGAGTTATTTTAAATTGTAAAAATATTCCACTATTTTACTGTTTTTTTTCCTGTATTTTTGATCAAATAAATACAACCTGGGTGAGACTTCAAGAGATTCTTTAAAAAAATAATAATAATAATCATTTTTGTTTTGTGTTTTTTGAGAAAAGTGTTAGTAGAAAGTGTAAGATATTCTGTTTAAAGCATCTCATCACTTTATTTTGAACAGATTGTGCTGAAAAATCACTATCACAGTGATATATCTTAAAGGTGCTGTATGTAATTTTTTGACTGTACTAAAGCATAAAAATACCATAAAATGTTTGCAGATCTTTAGGAAGCATACTAAGTTCACATACTCATTTCTCTGAAAAACAATGCTACAGCCAGTTATTCAATTTTGAAATGTCTGTTTCTGTGTCAGAATGTCTATTTTGTTTTGGTCTCTGTGATCCCGCCCACTGCCAATTTACCCAATAGTATTTCGACACTCCGGGTTGCCAGTTGGCGGAAACCACCGCGTATTGCAGCCATGGAAGCCAGCAAACGAACTGGTTCAGAGATCGCATATTATACCTGACCTAAAAAGCCTCAGCATACATCTAAAAATCTCTTATGGAAGAATATTAAAACATGGATAAATCAACTAATCAAGTGTGTAAGTCTCTTTGCCTTTCATTGTCAATTGCAATCACTCCTCAATCTGGCAACCCACGTGAGCGTCGAGTCTGAAGGGGCGGGGATAACAACTTTCCAGTATTTAGAATTTGGCTGCAGTACTCATTTCAACAGCTAGCTGTCAATATTACATATTGCTGCTGTAATAATAATAATAAAAGTATTCCATAAATGACGTATTTTACAATAAGTAAGGTATGTCACATTATATGAATTATACAATATAAATTGTGATATGTGGTATATGGATAGACCACTATTATTCATAAAACTCCATAAAAACTCTAAACCGTCATTCGTAATGCACTTTTTAAGTAAAGATTTCACTTCCTTTGAAGTGCCCTATGAAGGCACCATTGTGTAAACAGGAACGCAGTGGATGTTTTGGAACAGACTGTGTGTCTCTGATCAGTCCTGGTGACACTTGCTGTTGTTTCTGATCTAAGCTCCGCCATGTGCAAAGTCTTTTATTTCTCACACATGCAGGCAGAAACTCAGCAGTCCCCACTGCTGCTGTCAAGGTTTAGGAATCCTCTGCACTCCCACAAGCCCCTATAAAGTTTGTTGAGGTACTTTAAGGACAGCAATGCTGGAGAACTTCTTCCAAAACTTCTTCCTAATCTGGAACTAGAAATTTAATCTTCAATCATCAGACTAGGTGCATCATTGAACCAACAAACAGTGCAAGTGTTGATCACGTAGTCATTTCCCCTCTGATAAACACTGTGTCTCTCATTGAGTCTGGCTGAGTCGTCAGATGCATGGTGCTTGTATTAATAATGAATCAGTAACCAGTTCCACAGACACACTCAAAAAGCCAGTCAGCCCAATGGGATCTGTTTATGATGTACGGCTGGAAGTTGGTCTCTCTCAAGTCGGAGTCGTCCAGGGAAGCCCTGAAGTCTTCTGCGCTTGCTGAGATCTTAAGCACAGAGATTCATGCTTCCCTTCCATGCCTGCTGGGTACTTCACCTTCATCTGGATTAATAGAGGGAATTATTCACCAGCTAATATGGGATGAGAAATAAGAGGTAAATTCACTGCAATCGTGGTTCCCACGCTCATGAAAAGCCTAGAATTGTCAGGGAATTTTAAATTTGGCATCATTGATTGCGCTGCTTCAAAATTTAATTGGTGATATTTCTCTTTGCGAGCATTAGAGGAAAACTTGCCCTGAAGATGACTTTATTATTGGAGACATTTGCACAACACGTGATTTAAATCTATTCATGCAGAAATTGGTCTGGGGAATAGTCACTTTAAGGGACAGTTCACCTAATAATGATCAAATCTGCCATCATTTATTTACTGTCATGTTGATCCAAACCTGTACGGTATGTTGATCTTTCTTTTATGACACCAGTCCACAAATGACGAACATACCATGGATTTACTGTAGTAACACTAAATGTAACTATGGTATTGTGGCAGAAACGTGAGATATATTGAGTTTTACTATATTAATTTTTTATTATTATTCTAATAGTGTGTCCACAACATCAAATCTGCCCCCCTTTAGAAAGTTTGGACACCCCTGACTTAAAGTGACAACTTTCAACATAATAATTTTTCATTTGTACAATCAAGAATTTTACAAAAAATAACCTTTATTGGACTGAACAAAACTATGACATTATTATTCCAACCATGAAGGCTGCAGAGAAATATGAAATAATATTGCTTCCTTGCAGTTCTCACACCTTTGTGAAGCTGAGGTATCTCCTTCAATGCATAACTTCATGGGGAAAATCATTGATCATTTTCTTTGAATTGTGGCTTTCTCTTTTTTTCTAGCACTAGCTCTGATTCTTCAAAGAAATTTGACCACCCACTTACAGCATGTGACTGAGCTCTGCCTCCCTACAGCTTCAGAGAAAATGCTTCATTCATTCAGGTTTAATCTTTATCTAAGTAAATGACATGGTTTTATTCATTGGTTCACTATATATAAACATATAACCCATCACAGAAAACTGCACATTTTTACTTTCTCACAAAAACTCATTCTGTGTGATTTATAAGCCTTTTGAAAAATGGGGACATGGGGTAATGTCCTCCATAAGTCACCCTCTCCTTGTAATACCTATGTCATACCCATGTCAGTATACAAATTTGTGTCCTGATAAGTCACAAAAACATGCGCACACACACGGATAAGGCATAACATTATGAGCACTGACAGGTGAAGTGAATAACACTGATTATCTCTTCATCACGGCACCTGTTAGTGGATTGGATATATTAGGCAGCAAGTGAACATTTTGTCCTCAAAGTTATTGTGTTAGAAGCAGGAAAAATGGGCAAGCGTAAGGATTTGAGTGAGTTTGACAAGGGCCAAATTGTGATGGCTAGACGACTGGGTCAGAACATCTCCAAAACTGCAGCTCTTGTGGGGTGTTCCCGGTCTGCAGTGGTCAGTATCTATCAAAAGTGCTCCAAAGAAGGAACAGTGGTGAACCGGGCTCATTGATGCACGTGGGGAGCGACGGCTGGCCCGTGTGGTCCGATCCAACAGACGAGCTACTGTAGCTCAAATTGCTCAAGAAGTTAATGCTGGTTCTGATAGAAAGGTGTCAGAACACACAGTGCATCACAGTTTGTTGCATATGGAGCTGCATAGCAGCAGATCAGTCAGGGTGCCCATGCTGACCCCTGTCCACCGCCAACAGTGAGCATCAGAACTGGACCACGGAGCAATGGTAGAAGGTGGCCTGGTCTGATGAATCACGTTTCTTTTACATCACGTGGATGGTCGGGTGCATCGCTTACCTGGGGAACACATGGCACCAGGATGCACTATGGGAAGAAATCAAGCTGGTGGAGGCAGTGTGATGCTTTGGGCAATGTTCTGCTGGGAAACCTTGGGTGCTGCCATCCATGTGGATGTTACTTTGACACGAACCACCTACCTAAGTATTGTTGCAGACCATGAACAGTCTTTCATGGAAACGGTATTCCCTGGTACCTCTGGCCTCTTTCAGCAGGATAATGTGCCCTGCCACAAAGCAAAAATGGTTCAGGAATGGTTTGAAGAGCACAACGACGAGTTTGAGGTGTTGACTTGGCTTCTAAATTCTCCAGATCTCAATCCAATCGACCATCTGTGGGATGTGCTGAACAAACAAATCCGATCCATGGAGGCTCCACCTTGGAACTTACAGGACTTAAAGGATCTGCTGCTAACATCTTGGTGTCAGATACCACAGCACACCTTCAGGGGTCTAGTGGAGTCCATGCCTCGACGGGTCAGGGCTGTTTTGGCAGCAAAATGGGGACCAACACAATATTAGGAAGGTGGTCCTCATAATGGAGCAAGCTCATAATGATTTCTAAAAAATCCTTTACCATGAAACTTCCAGTTGTTTGTGATAATTAGACCAGTCATGGAAGTGTGGGGACCCCGACTAATGTCCTGCAGCATTGTTAATCACACAGACACAGGTAATGCAACAGCGTGAAGTGTGTCATTGAAATAATCGGGCTAGTGTTGGTTATAAAAATTGTCTGTTTATTGTGATTAAAAAGTACATCTGGATTTAAGATTATTCCACTTCTCTGATAGAGCCACAGAGTTTGTCATATATAATGAAGTTACCTTGGCCATTAGTTTGCTTCTCCCTGCGGTGGCTTGTTGATTTTCTTCAGTGATCAGCTTAATGGAGCACCATGTTCATCAACAGATGGAGATATTCTCCTCTAAACACCTCCACCTGCTACCATCACTGCTGCATCAGTCCTGTCTCTGTATAAAAAAACTACAGGTACCTCTGAAACATGTTCAGGTCAAATTTCATCCCAAAATAAAGATTAAGATATATTTTGTCTATATATTGTACACTGTAATAGAATGTTTTTATTTAACAACTGATTTTAAATCAGCATAATTAAAGGCTAATAAATATGAAATTCATGAGATTCACCTTATTTTCCCAGGGTATGTTCCTGACTTCAAAGCACCTCTCTTAAAATATGAACCTGTACTTTTGAAAATTGTTGTGGTTTCTATTGTGTTTTTGCTGTATGTCCCCAGAAGTCTTCTAAATCAAAAGTGATTTAGAACTGAAAACTGAAAGCGTCATTACCTCCACCTACCCTCTGGTTTGAAATGGCAGCAGTGCTGTCTGGAAGTTTATTAGCTGGGGAGTTTCTGGCCCCCGTCTCGTCCATCTTGACCACCTCTCCTCAGGACGGACTCTGTCCTCTGCTGATCATTTTCCAGCAGAGAACTTTCCCCTGACCTTGTTTTTGTGTCGGTATGTGATGGACAAAAAGATGAAAAGCTTACTTGTTTATGGATGTTTCTTTCATCCATCCTTGTTCATGTCAGCATGAAATCTGTCATAATCTTTCTGAAAATCTTTAAAATGTCTGCTTTAAAACCAGTTTACTATGCAAAATAAATCTCAAGTATTTCCATTTCGATATACAAATATCACTAAAGATATAAGAGCTTAAAGTTCATTAAAGGTGCCCTAGAATTAAATATTGAATTTATATTGTCATAGTTAAATAACAAGAGTTCAGTACATGGAAAAGACATACACTGAGTTTCAAACTCCATTGCTTCCTCCTTATATAAATCTCATTTGTTAAAAAGACCTGTTACGTAACAGTCGGGGTGTACGCCCCAATATTTGCATATGCCAGCCCATGATCAAGCCATTAGACAAGGGCAGGACGTCTGGATGTGCACAGCTGAATCATCAGACTAGGTAAGCAAGCAAGAACAATAGCGAAAAATGGCAGATGGAGCGATAATAACTGACATGATCCATGATAACATGATAATTTTAGTGAATTTTGTAATTTTGTAAATTGTCTTTCTAAATGTTTCGTTAGCATGTTGCTAATGTACTGTTAAATGTGGTTAAAGTTATCATCGTTTCTTACTGTATTCACGGAGACAAGAGATCCGTTGCTATTTTCATTTTTAAACACTTGCAGTCTGTATAATGCACAAACAGAACTTCATTCTTTATAAATCTCTCCAACAGTGTGTAATGTTAGCTTTAGCTACGCAGCATAGCCTCAAACTCATTCAGAATCAAATGTAATACATCCAAATAAATACTATACTTACATGATCCGATGTATGCAAGCAGTATGCATGATGAACATCTTGTAAAGATCCATTTTGAGGGTTATATTAGCTGTGTAAACTGTGTTTTTGCTGTTCAAGGCAAGCGCGAGCTCCGGGGGAGGGGGAGCACGAGAATAAAAGGGGATGCAGCCTGAATCGGTGCATAGTTAATGATGCCCCAAAATAGGCAGTTTAAAAAAAATTAATTAAAAAAAATCTATGGGGTATTTTGAGCTGAAACTTCACAGACACATTCAGGGGACACCTTAGACTTATATTACATCTTGTGAAAACTGGTTCTAGGGCACATTTAAAGGCGCAGTATGTAAGTGTCTCCGCTAGAAGTTGCTTATTCAAAACAATAATAAAGGCCTACCTTGATGACGCCGTGAATGAACTCTATTAACTAAAGTTATTGTAAACTTTTGAGGTTTTTGTAAAGTATTGGATAGTAATAACTCAAGAGTAGGGTTGGGAACCGAGAACCGGTTCTCATCCGGAACCGGTAGTGTTTTTTTAAAAGAACCGGAACCGTGCAAGATTTCTAAGTTTCGGTTCTGAAAACGGTTCTGGTGTGATGGGTGGTCGAACTGCGGGGAGCGTATCCTTTCATAGAGACATCTCACATCATGAATATTATAGCAATGAATGCACTGAAAAGCCCTCGCGCGGCGCTACTCATAAACGCAAGATTTCAATAGAGAGAGAGAAGGAGACATGCCCAAACCTGCACGATTAATCTTTAAAAGATCACGTTCTCGATTTTATCACCCACATGATCGCCCCTGTATATTAAACCTTTGACAAAAGTAAAATTGCAACATTCAAACCTACGTTCGCGCTGCCGTTGATCTGAAGAGAGTTGTAATGTGTATATAAACAGCTTCACAAACAGTCTTTTCAAAAGCACAGTAGGCTATCATTATTTCTGTGTGACAAATAGGCCTATTCCAATTATAACAGAAGTATACAAAAGTTTATTATTTAGATAGAAACGCTGATGTTTATGTATAGCTAGCTTATAATAAATTACCTTCTGTTCTGAAAGTGACGACTGTATCGATTGCATTGTTACGCCACTAGGTGGCAACAAATTTACTGTTAAAAATGTGTCTATCAATGAATCATTCTGTCAGAAAAAAGTCTTTATGAATCCAACTTTCAAAAATATTCTGTTTCACCTGTCTGAATCTTACATGTGTGTTCAAGCATCCTTTCTAATTTGTGGTAACACTTTATAAGGTTCATTTATGAACTAACCATCAGTAATACCTTTGTTACTGTATTTTTTAATCTTTGTTAATGTTAATAAAAATACAGCCATTCAGAGTTTGTTCATGTTACTTCACAGTGCATTAACTAATGTTAACAAATACAACTCCTGATTTGAATCATGTAAATGTTGAAATTAACATTAACAAAGATTATAAATGCTGTAGAAATGCAGTTCATTATTAGTTCAGGTTAATTGAGTTTACAATAAGGTTCATTAGTTAACATTAGTTAAGTGTTAGCAAATTTGTTGAGATTTAACAGTTTGTTAAATTAATTTTACACAAAAAGGACTGTTTGAGTCGAGTATTGTGCATTTTTCCCTTACTACTATTTTTTAATAGTTGTTTAATTATTTTAATGGAACCGGAATCGTTAGGCAGAACCGGAACCGGAACCGGAAAATTTCTCACAATTCCCAACCCTACTCAAGAGTTACTATATAACTCTTAAAGTAACTACTTCTTATTTGGATCAGTATTCTAAAGTGAAGATCATAGTAACTCACTAGTAATTACTAAAGTGTCACCAAATATACATACAAAACATACAAAAACCTAAGAAGTTTACAAAGACTTCATTAGTTACTAGAGAGTTATCATGTTATTCACTTTAGAATACTGATGCAAATAATTAGTAATTTGGTAATACTTCAGTTATTACTAGTGTGTTACCAAGACCGTTACTTATTAATTAATCATACATTATGCATCATTCATGTTAATTATGAACATGTATAGTAGTTCTCTGGGTAAAAAACAGTAGTTAATGATTGGTTAATAGTGAACTCACATTCAACTGAGCACTATTACTTACTAATTCATTAGTTTATTGTTAGTTAATAGTAGTTACTATAGTGTTAATAATGCATTATTCATTTGTTCCTGTGTAGTTATTCATTAATGAAGGATCAGTATTCTAAATTGTTACCCAAAAATCGTACATATTGTGCCTTTATGAGATAAATGTCAATTTATTAAAGCTACAATATGTCGATTTTTCGCCGCTAGAGGTCGCCTATTCAAAACGAAGGCTTATTTTACTGCAAAAATCTTACATATTGTGACTTTAACCGCTCTCATTCAGTTAAGTGAATGGGTAATCATAGAGATTCAATATAGAAACCCGCGTTTATAAACCATTTATTAAAAGAATCTGCTTAAAAAAAAGTAAATCGTTCAGGAATCGGGATTCACTTGTCACACTGTATGTTTTTGATTCACAAAAAAAGAACCGGTTTATAAGCATCTTTCATTAGGAAATCAATCAGTCCACCACATCTGTGTTTTTGGTTTTCTAAAACGGACTCAAGAGTCTTTTGTTGTGGAATCAGACCCTGGATGTGCTGAATGTTTTTCGTTCACATCAAATAACCAGCTCATTCGTTCAGGAATCAGACTACACTGTTCACGCTGTATGATTTTGATTCACTAAAAAAAAGTGAACGAGTGATTCACTCAGAAGAGACACTTGCTGAGGTCGAGTCTACTTTTACTATTTCTGCTATAGAAAGATATGATAATGGTAATAGCATACGAGTGGTAGCTTATACTAGTATGCAATTCTCAATTCAGCAATTCGGTCGGGAATCGCACTAAATAGTTTTTCAGTTCAGCAGAAAGATTTGCACTCAGACTCTGGCACTGCATCACAACTATACAGGCTGCAAACTCACATTCACAACTCCGGTATGATTTATTTCATTCGGGAATCGTGCTACACTGGCCTTGTGTTCGTTTATGCGCTGGTATCATGTTCAGTCTCGTGTTGAAATTTGCTTTGTCAGTTGCATCTGTGATTTATGTATATGCTTTTATTGCTTTTCTCATCAAAGCTATTGAACCTCAAGTGTTTATCACATTTCTCTGCATATACACAGCAATTAGTTTACTCACTGGAGACATTCATCTTGATCTTCATGAATCCATAATGTGCTTATATATCTAATTTTCACTGAGGAGTCATCATACTCTGTCTGGGGAACCTCATTCAGACGCGCCCGCAAAGTTTCACATGAGCTCACCTGTCCAGTTGTGGTTCAAAATGAAGCGGCGAGCGGGGACCGGCCGCCTTAAAAGATATCATACATCATCAGATTGCATTCTGGGGACAATGGGATCTGCACTCATTCAAGGCCCAGATTTCCATTTCAATTTTCTGCTCAGTGGAGTTGATGTATGTGGCGAATCGCTCCACAGCCTCGCTCTCCACCGGCCCGTTCCATCTTCACACCATTTATTAGCCTGGAATCCCGGTGACCTTGTCTCCCTGCGCGCGCTGACGCCACACCTGCTGTCACCGAGAGCAAAGAGAAGTGGCGCGCTATGAGACGGGCCGCAAACCCCAGGACATTACACTTATCTGAATCCAGCACACTTCAATTTGGTCTGGACCCTGCATCTGGGCCCCATTTCAAGCTGTTGGTTAAACTTTACATTCACTCTCCCCTGGAGAAGAAAAAAGCAGGGATGGATGAAGAGATGTCACACACTTTTCTGATTCCTATTGGTGGTTGCATGAAGATGAGCTGAAACAATATATTGTTTTGTCATTTTTGTAGATTTTGTTGTTATTGGTTGTTGGCTTTGTCGCCGTTATCAGCATTTTTATCATAACCCTTGTCACTATGATTGCTTTTACAGTTTTTATTGCTATCGTTGAGGGATTGCCACTGTTTTCATTGAGGTATGTGCCGTTTGTTAAGGTGAGCATTTCTAATAGCACAGGGGGTTTCAAACTGGGGTCCAGGGACCAGCAGAGGGCCACAAGGGAGTGCTAGGGGGTCCATGAAAATTTAAAGAAAAAAAATAAAAATAATAGAAACAAAACTAAATTAAATAAATAAAACTTACATTCAAATAAGAAATTGTATTAAAATAAATGTAAAAATAAATAAGATTAAATGAATAAAACTTAGAATAAATAAATAGTTTAGATAAATAAATACAAAATAATTAAGCCAATAAATGAATAAATAAATCTTTTAACAGTACAGTATTATATTGTTGTAGCTTCATAGAAACTAAATATTTTCCAAATAATATTTTTTCTTTTATCAATGTTGAAAACAGTTGTGCTGTAATTATTCCATATAATATTAATTATTTATTTATTTAATAATGTATTAATTAATATTAATTATTCCATATAATATTAATAATATTTTAGATATATTTATAATAATTTTTCATAGTCTAATTTGGGTCTTTTATACAAGAAACTTTATACATGCATTTTACATTTTATTATCGGGGTCTCTCATGAGGATGAGGATAATCATATTTGGGAGTCCGTGGCATCTAAAGATTGAAAACCGCTTGTAATTGTCTATTTGAACATGATTTTTATGTATTAAATTTAAAAAGCGAGCAAGATGTTAGCATGGTGGATGATTAGATTTACATTGAAGGAAGGACCTGAGCCTTATCAGACTTTTGGGCTTTTTTTAAAAGTATTGTGACTAATAACTAACCACCTAGCAACCCTGCAATAAACTATGATAAATGATTAACTGTGCCTCATAAAACATTGTTTTGTTAACACAGTTATTGTCACGATTTCCCTGTGTCTTTGTTCAAGGACTCTTATTTTGTTATTCTGTTATTTTGATGTTTCTGTTTTAATTTCCTGTGTATTAGTTCCTACTTCCTTTGTTTCCATTACTGTCTTGTTAGTTTCCATAAGCTTTGTCTCATTTTAGAAGCTACGTCCTCCGGAGGTCACATTTGTAGGCTGCATTTGTCATCAAGGATGTCTTATTTAAGAAAAGTAACTGTAATAAAATTGACCGTTATTTCTCGTGAGGTGTAAAATACTGTTATTTTTTTCTTTCTTTGCAATCTAACTGTTATTTTTCTTAAATGAGTCTGCCTTGATGTATGCAGCCTTCCAATGCGACCTCCGGAGGGCGCAGCCTTCTAAATGAGACGCAGTGATAGTTACCCTTGTAGTCTCCATGGTTACTCATGACACACACCTGTTCCTCATTAGCCACTTGTATTCCTGTGTGTATCAAAGATTATTGCTATACAAAGACTGTTCACTTGTATAAGGGAAACATTAACACACAATATGGCAGAATGAGACTAGTCCTGCCTTCTAAATATAAGAGCCATTTAGCAGTTGGTAAACTTGTTGCATCACTTTAGCTGCCATTAAAAGTTCAGATTCCCATAGAAACCTGAGACTCGCACTTAGGACTGCACCAACCTGAAATATATACCTTTTTAATGCCATTTGTACATGAGAAACAACATTTATGAGGTATTTCTTGTCATATTTTACTGGTAATTCAAATGTGAATTCGTAAGTTTGGTGAGCAGCTTTGGAGAATTTTATGTTTCCCTATTTAAAGGTGCCATCGAATTGAAAATTGAATTTACCTCAGCATAGTTGAATAACATGAGTTCATTACAGGGAAATGACATACAGTGAGTCTCAAACTCCATTGTTTCCTCCTTCTTATATAAATCTCATTTGTTTAAAAGACCTCCGAAGAACAGGCGAATCTCAACATAACACTGACTGTTATGTAACAGTCGGGATCATTAATATGTACGCCCCCAATATTTGCATATGCCAGCTCATGATCGAGGCATTAGACAAGGGCAGCCAGTATTAACGTCTGGATCTGTGCACAGCTGCATCATCAGACTAGGTAAGCAAGCGAGAACAATAGCGAAAAATGGCAGATGGAGCAATAATAACTGACATGATCCATGATATCATGATTTTTAGTGATATTTGTAAACTGTCTTTCTAAATGTTTCATTAGCATGTTGCTAATGTACTGTTAAATGTGGTTAAAGTTACCATCGTCTCTTACTGTATTCATGGAGACAAGAGAGCTGTTGCTATTTTCATTTTTAAACACTTGCAGTCTGTATAATTCATAAACACAACTTCATTCTTTATAAATCTCTCCAACAGTGTGTAATGTTAGCTTTAGCCACGGAGCACTATCAAACTCATTCAGAATCAAATGTAAACATCCAAATAAACACTGTACTTATGCGATTAGACATGCTGCATGACAAACTCTTTGTAAAGATCCATTTTGAGGGTTATATTAGCTGTGTGAACTTTGTTTATGTAGTGATAGAGTCGAGAGCTCGGGAGTGGGCGGAGAGCGCGTGATTTAAAGGGGCCGCAGCCTGAATCGGCGCATTTCTAATTATGCCTCAAAATAGGCAGTTAAAAAAATTAATTAAAAAAAATCTATGTGGTATTTTGAGCTGCAACTTCACAGACACATTCAGGGGACACCTTAGACTTATATTACATCATGTAAAAAAACGGTCAATGGCACCTTTAAAGAGATAGGAGTTGTACTTACATAACTGAAATAGCTGCCTGAGAGAAATCTCGTTTGGATTATCTTTGTGTTTTCTAGAAGATCCTCTCTTTGCTATAACCATGACAGTTATTGACCTTAATTGAAACATCATTAAACTAAACTGAATGACACACTTTGTCTTATGTAAAGCTGCTTCACAGCTGAATTTGTTGCATAATTGATTAATTTTACAACATTAACACTATTATTTTCCTGTTTATTAATGTGAAGCTGATTTGAAACAATCTGTGTTGTATAAACTGCAACATAAATGATTTGACTTGCTAAAACCACTCAAACCACCACAATGCAACACCTTTAGCATTGTGATGGTGAATTTTGCATAGGCAAACACCACTCACATTTTCTTCCAAATAAATAAATAAATAAATAAAACGTATTCTTGTTGGTCTTATCTTGGTTTTGTTGGGGTGTATTTACATGCAAATTCTGATCTTTTGGAAATCTTTATGCTTTGCTATTGTAGACTCTTGCATTGCTGCCCAACAGCAGCATGAGTTTCTCTGCGGTGGTGCTGAGGAAAGAGCTTTCACCTCACAATAGAGATCTGTTGGTGTTTGTGTGCCCTAGATTGAGCCGGCCTGTGATTACATTGTTTCCTGATGTCAAATAAAACACTACACGCCCGTTCACTTCACACGACCATTTAGCTAATGTCCAGAGAGATAATTGGCCCTGTTCCCTCTGCCAACCCTAAGCATATTGATCTATAGTAATTACTCTTGAGGTACGACCTGAGAGTCCGCAGAGAGAGAGAGAAGAGACGTCGTCACAGGAATGGATAACATTTATCTGAGAGCTCAGACCTTCGCGAGCGCCACCATATTCTGACGAGGAATTCTTTGAAGCTGACAGAATAATTAAAAACATCGACCCAGTCTCTATTGATGGGTGAGGGAGACGTCGAGGAAGAATGAGAGCGAATTAGCATTTTGACCTTCCTGTTTCAATGGCATGGATGCCCCTTTCTTTCCAGGGCACACTGTAGACTCAAAGAGACATCACACACCTCTCTCTGGCAAAGGTGTGTTACGGGACAAATGCAGAAAGAGAGAGATTAATGTCACATTACTTATTCAGCTTCTCATTGCAAACAGTTTCCACAAAGCGAGGGCATATTTGAATATCTAAATTGTCTGTGTGGAGCTAGAATGGCAGCTAATGGGTCTTTGTCCTTGTCAGATTTCAGTAAGTCAAAAAGAATTGCAGAATTTGACCAGTGAATGTGTGACTGTTGCTGCAGCTTCCGCATACTCTAAAAATCACAAAATAAAATAGCAAATATGCCACTCTTATAAAAGTATGTATTGTTACACTGTGTATAATATAGTATGTGTTTTTGGACCCAACTGTAGATGAGTGGAGCTAGTTGTCACACTTTTTACTTCACCAAACATATCTCAGGGTGGGTTTATTTTCAAAATACAATTTCTAGACAAACCTTAAAATCTACAAAAAGGCTGTTTACATTTAAGGCACAGTATGTAGTTTTAGCCGCTAGAGATCGCTTATTCAAAACAAAGGCGTATGAAGCAGGGTGTTTTTTTGTTTTGTTTTTTTTATGCCGTAGACAACCACTTCTGCTTCTTCCGGTCAAGTGTATGTGGGGTAACGCAGCACTGTTTATCATATTAAATACATTTATGTGTTGAAAGTTGTTATAATGCTACTCTGTGTGTTCACTCGGAGGCTACTATGAGACATTTGTTGCACACTGCAGTAAGCTAGATCGTGATATTAGTCATGTTAAAACATGGTACTCGCAATAAATCAAGAAAACGAGATTTAAACAATAAGACTTACTGTGTTGAGCTTTATAAGATGGTTAGTTCCTGTCCTTTATTCTGATTGGTCAATAGCTGTGTTTTATTCATGATAAAACACGACTATGACCGCTTCACCCAATGGTTCTGTGTATCACTACACAACACCCTTAGCAACCACTCTTAGCAACTTAAACTGTATGTTCTCAATTGATATTGTTCATTGAAGTTTACTGTATTATGTAGAAGAGTATTGTGTGAAAGAGATTGAACGAGTTTATTACCTGCATTCAGATTTAGCATTTTCCTATGTCCA